>NC_038244.2:24837423-24912317 GCF_000004515.6 Glycine max
GAGCTTGAGGTAGGAGAAGATGAGTGGAGGGAGAGGGAGAGAAGGGGCACGAAATTTTGTGCCTCAAAAGAGGTCTGAACTTTGAAGTGTAATTCTCAAATGATCAAAGTTGAAAAAATGCACACACATGCCCTCTATTTATAGCCTAAGTGTCAGAAAAAATTAGAGGGAAATTTGAATTTCTATTCAAATTTTACTTGAATTTGAAATTTAATTTGAGCAGCCAAATTTTGGAGCCAAAATTTCACTAATTATCATTAGTGATTTTTAGCTATGATTCAGCCCACTAATCCAAGATCAAGTCAAAGATTCTCCACTAAGTGTGCTTAGGTGTCATGAGGCATGTAAAGCATGAAGGACATGCACAAATTGTGACTATATGATGTGGCAATAGGGTGTAGCAAGCAAATGCTCACCTCCCCCTCTAAAATTTAATTGGATTGGGCTTCTCCAAATTCAATTAAATTTATGTTCCAACACACACATCAAATATTCACTTAATGCATGTGAAATTACAAAACTACCCCTAACACAAAAACTAGTCTAGGTGCCCTATATACAAGGGCTGAAAAATCCTACATTTTTAGGGTACCCTACCTACATTATGGAGACCTAAATACAAGGCCCAAAAATAATGAAACCTTAATATAATATCTACAAAGATAAGTGGGCTCATACTTAGCCCATGGGCCCAAAATCTACCCTAAGGCTGATGAGAACCCTAGGGCCTTCTCTTGCATCTCTAGCTCAATATTCTTGGAGTCTTCTATCAAATGCCCTTGGGGGATAGGATTGCATCATTCCGTCCCCCTTGAAAAGGATTTGACCTCAAATCCATAGGTTCTTGAAACTCAGGGATTCTTTCCTCAACACCTGTAAAAAGAATTAAAACATATGTATTAGTGATGTTGGGTATGTTAGAGTAGGGTAAGGACTGAAAACCCCTTTCCTGGTCATCTTCTCATGAGAGAACATAGTTCCTCACCAACTCAATGACTGGTGCTACAAGTATAGAAAAATATGGGATAAATCTTTTGTAAAGGTTTGTTAAGTCATTGAAGCCCCAAATTTCCCTCATACTTGGTGGAGTAGGCCACTCAGGAATGACCTTTATTCTCTTAGGGTCCATAGGAAGCCCTTGATCACTATTTGAAAAGTTAAAGAAAGTAATGGACTAAAACATACCTTTTTCTTTATTTTCATGTTGATTATTCCTACAAAAACTTACGACAAACCTAAGGTGTCCCATATGAGCACCTAGGTTTGTATTGAAACAAAAAATAAGAACAAACCTACCTAATGAGTTCCTATGTACACAAATCATGAAGATGTTGCGTGCATGAGTGATTTTACAAAAGAGGGTTGTACCACTGAACACACTCATCATACCACCTATCATAGGGATTTGGTGCCTCATAATACCTATTTTGGGCACCAACAAAGCACAAGGATTTAAGCTCTTACGAACCAAACCCTCATCCAACAACTCCTTTACTTGAGGAATAACCTTAAGCTCAAGAGGTATGGCGCTGCTAAGGGATGTTTCCCTTGATAGGAAAAGGTAGAAAGATTGTTTAAGAAGGAGTGATCTTTTGATATCACATTTTGTTGCAAAATGATTTTCCTTCTTAACAATCTTCTTGGAGGAATCCTTTTCCTCTTTTTGCTTCCCCTTGGCCTTTATAGACAAGGCCTTACTATCCTTCTTTTTCTTTTGGTTTTCTAGTTTTTCTTCCTCATCCCTCTTATCTTTCATAGTTAGTTGATCTTTGGCCACCTGTGAAGGTCTTTGAGGATGTAACACAAATTTAGTGCCAAGATGGGTGAGGGTAAGCTCATTAGTTAGGCCATTGTAAATGATCTTCCTATCAAATTGCCATGGCCTTCCTAAAAGAATATGCCCTGCCTCCATGGTAACTAAATCACAATTAAATTCATCCTTATATGTCCTAATGGAGAAAGGTACCTTCACTTGTTGGTTAACTATCATTTCCCCTTGTTCATTGAGCCATTGAAGTTTATAAGGTTTTGGGTGGGGAATGATAGTGAGGTTCAACTTGGAAACTAATCTTGTGCTACAAAAATTGCAACAAGATCCACTATCCACAGTGAAAGAACAAGTTTTATCTAAAATTTTGCATTTTGTAGAAAAGATGTTCTCTCTTTGGGATTGAGATAGACCACAAGATTGACCTCCAAGGAGCCTTTTAACCATTAGGAGACCACCTTCTTCATGGGGGTAGACTTCCTCACTAGACTCTTCACCCCTTACTTCATCTTCACTTCCACTAGGGGAAGGGGAAGAAGTAGTCTCCTCTTGACTACTATAAATGTCTTGACCCCTCATAATCATGGTTTTCTTTGTGGGGCGTTGAGAGGAAATGTGACCTTTCCCAAGACATTTAAAGCATTTAATGTTGCTAGTCCTTTCTTGGGAACTAGTCTTAGGGGTGGATTTCTTTATGGTCTTACCCTTATCTTCCTTGGGTTTTGAAGGTGCAGCCCCCAAAATTCCTTGGGCTTGGTCCTTCCTTGGATAAGAGTGAAAGCCATAAGATTTTGAAGAAGACTTTCTTTTAATTTGTTGCTCCACTCTTATACAAAGTTGCACTAGCTCATCTATTTCCCTATATGGAAGGAGTTCAACCTTATCCCTCACTTCCATATTAAGCCCACTAAGGAACCTAGCTATGCTTGTTCTTTCCTCCTCCCTAAGTCCAGCACTTAAAAGGAGTAGTTCCATTTGTTGTCTATATTCTTCAACACTCATACTCCCTTGTCTAAGCCTTTGGAGCTTGTCCATAAGCTCCCTTTCATAGTAGGAGAGAATTTGCCTCTTCCTAAGGGCACTCTTAAGATCATTCCAATACTCTACTGGAAGATCCCCATGAATCCTTCATTCCCTAACAAGGTAAGTCCACCAATAGAGGGCATACCCTTGAAATCTAAGGGCAGCCAATGGAATTTTTCTCTCTTCGCTAATATGATGGCAAGCAAAGAGTTATTCAACCTTCATTTCCCAATCTAAGTAAGCCTCAACATTATCTTTTCCATGGAAATATAGGAGGCTAATGTTAACCTCTTGAGGCCTTCTATCCTTTTCTCTTCTTTGGGAATGATGTTTAGTATGTGAACTGTGGCGCCCTCTATAATAGTCGCTAAGTTCTTCACTTAACTCTTGCAAGAGTCATGACTACTATAGGAGGCATGTTTTTCTCTTTTCATTTCTTTCATTATTTTTCTTCTTTCTTCTTCTCATATTTTCTCTTTTTCATCTTGACTTATTTCTTCCACTCTTTTTTTACCTTTTTCTTTTCTCTCTTGTTTTTCTTTCCACAACTTAAGGGATCTTAACTCATCTAATATCTTATACAAGGGGTCCTTAACACTAGATGAAGAATGAAGACTCATGTTGGTTACTAAGTTGTGGTTCTTTCTTGTTGAGGGTTTGAAAACAAAAGGTAAAAGAAACTATGGTTGAAACTAGCCAAAATAAACACTAAAAGAGGTGTGAAAGATAAGGTAAAAACTAATTGGTAAAAGACAACCTATCTAGGTGGTTTGACAATGGAAGGTAAAGGAAATAAGCTATGAAAGTAAGCAAGAAATGTAAACTAGGTGAATCCTAAGAGTGTTTGGATGACCACATTTATGGTTCCCAACAAAACACTCACAATCCTAAGGGGAAATTGCCTAAAATTATTACACACAAATAGAAGTAGGGTGACCTATTGGAGGCTCCCAACTTACTTCCAATGAAAGGCCTTTTTGTTACAAAATTTGAAAGCAATGAAAGTAAGTAAATTGCCAATTAAAAAATTACAAAAAGGTACTCAATTTTGGTGGTTGTTCTCTCTTTGGTGATTCACTCAATTTGGAGTGCTTCTTAGTTCAATAGTCCTTAAGGTGGTTTTCCCCTTGCTTCTTGACTCAAATTCTTCAAAGGATGACACCAATCCTCTTTTCCAATTCCCTGTATGGCAACTCACAAACAAGGAAACAAAGAGACAAGCAATAACCAAAGACCAAAAAAATGAAATGAAAGCTAAACCAATAGAGTTTAACAAGACAATTTTTCAAGGATTATTCAACAATTAAAGAAATGAAAAGCACATAAAAGCAAGCTAGGACTCAAAGAGAAACCTAGAATGGATCTAGAGTAGAGTAAAAAAAACTAAAAAAAAGACTCAAGAAACCTCTAGTTTTGGAACTTGTTTTCACACTAATTTTCAATTGAAATTTCAGAACTAAGATTGGTATAAAATAGGCACCAATTATAGAACAAATTTTGAGCCAAAACAACAAGCACACTTCCCTTTCACTTTTTTTTTCTAGACACTGATTTTTCTACCAACTTGTGTGATTTTTATTATTTTTTTCCTTTAATCCAAATTGCTTGGTTCTTTTTTTTATAATTTTGTTCCAGATGTCTAGAAAATTTAGTATAAATTTCAGCTCAAAATTCGTAGTGACCAATTCCCAGTAATTTATACAAGTTCGTATGTTCAAGTTGCCAACACCAACGATTTCAACCTAGAAATAAAGAGTAGTGTTTATGTTGCTTAAGGCTTCGATAGTTACAATTTGTGTTTGCTTATGCTCAATTATCTTGATGAACACAATTCAAGAGAGCTTAAGACTTCTTTTGATTCACAAATCCAGCCACAACTCAGCACCACAACTCAACTTTATCATAGGCATTATGTAGGAAACTTAGAAAACAAAACAAAGTCCAACAACAAGACTACTTCTAGGAATTGATTTAGAACATGTTATGAACTAAATAACATGCATGAATTAGACTCAAAATTCAAAAGATAGACTAAGAATGACAAGAATACATGAAAAAATGTATCTAGAATTCAATCAACAAAATCAAAATTCAACACAAACTTAGAACATAATGTGACAATTATTATGACTAAACATGACTCTAAGACAACATGGATTAAGTGATTTACACTTAGATTTTTGTGTTTTTTTTTCTGATCAATATTTTGGAAGAAAATTTAGATCTAAAGGTTCAGCACAAGAAGATTATGACTGCAAAATGATAGAACCTAAAATCAACACAAAAACATGATTCAAGAGTAGATCTATAAAATTTGAACCATAGGAATGCAAGAACAAGTATAGATCTAAGATTTAATCGGTTTATTTTTTTGGATCTACTCTAAACAGTACCAAACAACAACACAATGGAGGACATACATGGACAATAAGATGAAGAACAAGGAATTAAAGTGAGTTGACCAAACAAAAAGATAAAGGAAGCAAAAGCACATCACCTAGATGAAGATGCTCTTGATACCACATGATGTAGCTCCATTGCAGCTTGTAGGCCTTGGATCTTCTTCATCAATGGAGTCCTTTGCTGCATGAAGTTTAATGACAGCAGAATAAAGAAGGAAGAAAGATGATTGGAGATGCCACTTCAAGGAAAAGATGAGTCAAGAAGAAGCTCACCACCATAGGAAGCCTTGGATAAGAGCTTGAAGGTAGGAGAAGATGAGTGGAGGGAGAGGGAGAGAAGGGGCACAAAATTTTGTGCCTCAAAAGAGGTATGAACTTTGAAGTGTAATTCTCAAATGATCAAAGTTGAAAAAATGCATACACATGGCCTCTATTTATAGCCTAAGTGATGGAAGCTTGCTTGTGGGGCTTCTATGGAGGCTGGATCTTTGAGCTTCAATGGGGTCCTTTAATGGTGATTTTCCACCATGGAGATGCAGCGGAAGACAAAGGAAAGGAGGTGAGAGGAGGCGCCATCCATTAAGGAATAAGCCACGGAAGAAGGAGCTTCACCACCAAGATGAGCCTTGGATAAGAAGCTTGGAGAGGATGCTTCAATGGAGGAAAAGAAAGAGGGAGAGAAAGAGGGAGGGGGGAGCACGAAATTGAAGGAAGAAAAAGGGAGAGAAGTTGAACTTTGAGTTGTGTCTCACAAGACTCTCATTCATCAAAGTTACAACAAGTGTTACACATGCTTCTATTTATAGACTAGGTAGCTTCCTTGAGAAGCTTTCTTGAGAAAACTTCCTTGAGAAGCTTCTTTGAGAAAACTTCCTTGAGAAGCTAGAGCTTAGCTACACACACCCCTCTCATAACTAAGCTCACCTCCTTGAGAAGCTTCCTTAAGAAGATTCCTAAAGAAGCTAGAGCTTAGCTACACACATCTCTAATAGCTAAGCTCACCTCCTTGAGATGAGAAGCTAGAGCTTAGCTACACACCCCCTATAATAGCTAAGCTCACCCCCATGACAAAAAAAGATGAAAATACAAAAAAAAAGTCCTTACTACAAAGACTACTCAAAATGCCCCGAAATACAAGGCTAAAACCCTATACTACTAGAATGGCCAAAATACAAGGCCCAAACGAAGGAAAAACCTATTCTAATATTTACAAAGATAAGCGGGCTCATACTTAGCCCATGGGCTCAAAATATACCCTAAGGCTCATGAGAACCCTAGGGCCTTCCCTTGGATCTCTAGCCCAATCTACTTGGAGTCTTCTACCCAATGCCCTTGCGGGATAGGATTGCATCAGTACACCACCAACTGTTTGCCCCTTAGGGGCGTATCCGAGGCGAGGCTCGAAGTCGGCTAGATTGTGGTGGGGTATTTCATGTGTCTCCCTGATGGGTTGAGAGACATGTGCATGATCAGCTTGGTGTTGTTGGCTCTCAATGAGTATGGGATTGGATTTATTGACATTCTCATCGGGAGTGTGCACCACATTGGGTGGTGCATAGTTGGGAGGCAAGCCATATGGTGGGAAGGCATGCTTGTTCTGAATTTGCACAAATTGGGGCCGCCAGTACTTCCCAATTCCTTGCCCCCCTGACCTACCCTATGCGAGGTTGGATGATTTATTTGGTTGAGGCCAGACAGGGGAGTCGGGTCTACCTCAGCAATGACACTGGTAGTGGCAATTGCAACCGCATTGGCTTCCATTATCTTCTTCATGCTCATCACGGCCTCCATCATTGTGGCCATTTGCTCTTTCATGGCCATCATGTCAGCCTTCATCTGCTTTTGCACCTCTTGTACTTCACCCATTACTCTAGCTCTAACACGGGTTCGGTAAGGGAGCCGTAAAGCGTGTTCTTTCCTTTTGATAACAATGATTAAGTTCATTTTTCTTTTCAAGGAAAGAATGCAATGAGCAATGCAACCAATGAAAAGCATGGATGTATGCGAATGATGCACAATTGAAGTATTGCGAATTTTTACACAAGACATGGGGTTGAATCAATTTAGATTTTCAACGTGGTCCACGACATCTTTGTCAAGGTGAAACTGGAAGTAACAAGGACATCAACAGTCCCAAATGCGTTTGGTAGTGGACAAAGCAGCGATGTAACTCGATCCATCTTTTGCCCCAATTTTTTGCAAGATGGTTACTTCCATACTTCAACTTGACTTGATGAACCTTTTCGTAAAAGCGTGAGCTTGGTTCAACCCCATAACCCAAGGAATGACAATTTTGATTGCCAATACTTCGACAACATTTCATAGGGATGAAAGACTCGGGAATACGTATGCTATGCATGGAAAATGTAATTATGAAATTGAGATGCTCGAAGAAACATCATTTCCTAGTTAACCACGCATTAGGTACCATGCTTAATCATTTTGTTTTTAAGTGAAACGAGTTTATGATCCCAACATGGTTGGCTCATGGTACCTAACACATGCAACTAAGAATGCATCATGAATTTTCATGCTTTTTTTTTGTTTTTGTTTTGCAGAGGAAAACGCAAGGATCATGCATGAGCAAACATGAAAACAAAAGGTATGTAGTTTGTAGAACAAAAAGTATGTTGAATGCATATGCATGATGATGCAATGACTCATGCAAAATGTGATGCTGGAATATGATAACGGACAAATGCAGGAACGATATGTTCATTATGATGCCATGAAGAGATGCTTATGCGATGCATGATATGAATGCATTTACGGACACGAGAGCCCAGAAAATCATCTCTTCTTACTTGCATATTTAGGGGTGCAGTGCCCCATGTGTGTAGTTAAGAAGGTGATATGGATCTTCCGGCTTCCCATGACAAAAGACGAGACCAACATACAATGCGTGCGTGACGACATGATGCAGACGCGCAAAAGCATAACACGGGGATGTACACAGTATGGCAATATCCACAAATAATCATACAGCAAAGGCATACATGACATTTAGGACTATATGCATGGCAGTGTTTAAAAAGGCACACAGGGTGTTTGCTTCATGCCCCTATTTTAGGGACCTACACGGGAGGAACTAAAAAAGGCTTTTAGTGATAATTCCCAAGGTGGTCATATCTCTCTTGACGGTTTCTAGAGGTATCATCCCCTTTGAAAAAACATATTGTGGCAGTAGGGACTACCAGCAACAATATGTTATCAAAGAGAAAAACTCTAGATGAGGGTTCACTGTTATCAAGCAAGTCGGAGATCTAGCATGACCACAGATTCACCTCCACTCCTTATGTTCCCATGGACCCGGGTATAGGGCCCCTTTTCAACTCACCGTGTGTACAAATAGTGTTTGGTGTTTTTGTGCATCAAATGAATAAACATCTATCTCATGCATACATTTAAAAAAAACATACTAAAAGCATCAAAGAGTTATATACAAGAACGTAAGGGAAATAAAAGGAAACTGACAAAAGAGGAAGTCATGATATTGCACAAGATTAGAAGGCCTAACTCTCTAAAAACATTCCCCAGTGGAGTCGCCAACTATCGCAACCTACCCTTCGGCGGGAGGGCGACGCGGGGCTCACGGGTGCGTCTTCCAAGAAAGGAAAATGCACGGAGTCGCCACCAACGTTTATTCGAGGAAAACGTCGGAAAAACCAGAAATGTGTGGTCTACGAACTTTAAGTGTGAAAGGTTCGAGAGTTGTATTTACGCACGGGGAAGGTATTAGCACCCCACGCGTCCGTCACAAGGGACGGTAGCCTTTAATCAAGTGTGCAAATATGACTTCAATTTGTTTTATTTTCCCTTTTACGTTTTTTATGTCTTTTAATGCCTTTTGTATTTTTTATTTTTTTGTGGTCGACAAGGGTGTTTCCCTTGCTCCTACGTATTCCTCAATTGTGATAACGAAATCAGACCTACGTAGTTCTTTGAGAACTAAACGTTGGTTAAGTTGTTTTTATCCTTTTTTGCAAGATATATTGTGACCAATACAAAAAAGGGTCGTTTTACGGTGTTGGACCCTTTAAATGATCTTTTGATCCTTTTGAAAGGAGAGAAAACATTAAGGCATTGGACCATTAATGATCTCTTGTTTTCTTCAAAGTAGTGACAAAGTTATGTGTTGGCTTTAGGCTTTCAAAAGTCCACTTTTAACCAATAAAAGCAAAAAAAGACCATTTAAGGCGTTGGACCTTAAAATGTTTTTTAGGTGATTTTTATGGACAAAGCTTGATTTGTGAGTTGATTTTAGCCTTAATTTCACTTTGGTTATTAGTCAATTCAATTTAAGAAAATCCCAAAGAAAAGCGTCCGATTGATTTTTTTGGATTATTTTATTCAAAGATATTTTATTATTTTTGCCTCTTTTAGTTTTAAACGTGGTTATAGTGTGAAAGATCGGTTGGATTTTATTTTAACAGAGATTAAACGATATTACAGCTCAAATGATCGGTGGAAATTCATTTTATTATTGATTAGGCGAGAAAACGGCTTAAATAAATGGTTAAAGCACGTCAAAAGGGGGTACGGAAGGCAAACAAAATAAAAATAAAAGCACGCGAAACAAGTGGGGACCACTAAGGGCACATAGAATGAATTGAAAGGTTCGATTTCGAGAACTTACCGGTTCAAGATCGAAGAATGACGAAGAATGAACGAAGAACGATGAAGAACGGTGGAAAATCTTCACGAAATTGCTCACGAAAACGTCTCGGAAGCGTTAAGGAAGCGCCTCGGCTTGGATTTTCTTCACAGAAAATATTTTTCTCACTAATTTCAAGTGAATCCTAAATACCAGAAGGGCTGAACCAATTTGCTCTGCCCTCTTTCCCCTATTTATAGGGGAAAAGAGGGAGGTGGTTGCCGCCCAGCTCGCCCAGGCGAGCTGGGTTGCTTCCACCAGAAGGCACCACCTTCTGTTGGAACACCCTGGAAGGTCCAAGTGGGCTTGGTTGCTATTTGCACATCCCTTTTTACTAAATACACCCCCTTTTGCTTTTTTTGTTGATTCTTTTTCCGTAACGTTACAAAACTTTACGGATTACGTAATGATACTTGTTTTCTTTCTGTAATGTCGCGAAACTTTACGGATTACGCAACCATCTGCTCTTTGACTTCTGGAATGTTACGGAACTTTACGGATTGTGCAACAATGCTTCCTTTCGACATCTGGCATGTCACGGAACTTCACAGATTGCCTAACGATGTGTGTTAAGTA
Organism: Glycine max; assembly: GCF_000004515.6. NCBI lineage: Eukaryota > Viridiplantae > Streptophyta > Magnoliopsida > Fabales > Fabaceae > Glycine > Glycine max. Next base: position 24,847,847 of record NC_038244.2, read on the forward strand.
CCTCGAAGCGGTCAAGCGAAGGTTGTATCCTACCAAACAAATGGTCCCCGGACGAAATTAGGGTATGACAGCACGGAGTCGCCATCAACATTGATTTGAGGAAAATGTTAGAAAAACAAAAAACGGGTCTACAAATTTTAAGAATAAAAGATTCGAGAGTTTTTTACGTGCGGGGAAGGTATTAGCACCTCACGTGTCCGTCACAAAGAACGACAACCTTTGATCAAATGTGCAAAATCATGACTTCAAATTTGTTTTATTTTCCCTTTTTGCGCTTTTTATCTTTTTGGGGTCGACAAGAGTGGGGCTATTGCTCCTACGTATCCTCAATTGCGACGAGGAACTCAGACCTATGTAGTTCTTTGAACAGCAAGAAAGTTATGCAGAGTGTTGAATTTAGACTTTTAAATGGTTCGTTTTAACCGATAAAAGCAAAAAGACCGTTTAAGGCGTAGGACCATTGAACAGATTCAAGCGATTTTCTTGTGGACAAAAAGCTTGATTATGAGTTGATTTTAGTTTTGGTTTCACTTGGTTATTTTCCAACTCATTTAAAGAAAATTTTCAAGGTAAATGACCGGTTGAAACTTATTTTTTTGATGGTTAACCGAGGTTATAACACAAATGATCAGTTGAATTTTATTTTAACGGTGATTAAACGAGATTATAACACAAACAATCGATTGAAATTCATTTTAACATTGATTAAGTGAGATTACGGCTTAAACGATTGGTCGAAACTCACTTAAAACAAAGAAAAAGATCACCGATGGTAGAAGAATGAAGATGAAGACATGCAAAACAAGGATGGACCCCTAAGGATGCATAGAATGAATTCAAAGCTTCAAAATAGAAAACAAACCGGTCGAAGATCGAAGAACGATGAAGAACAGTCACAAAATTGATCACGGAAACGTTACGAAAGCATTACGGAAGCGCCTCAGCCTTGATTTTTCTTCTTCTTTCTCCTTTTTCTCACTAATTTCAGTGAAAACTTCTTACAAATGATGCTGAACCCCTTCCCTTCAGCCCTTCACGCCTATTTATAAAAAATGAGGGGAGGAGGTTGCGCAGCAGCTCGCCCAAGCGAGCTACTTGCTTCCTCCAGAAGTAACTTGCTCGCCCAGGCGAGCTGGTTACTTCATCTCTAAGTTTTCTAATGGACCCAGGTGGGCCCAAGGGTTGGAAAATGTTCCCAAAGTGACCATTTTGCCCCATTTTGAGTATTTGGCAGATTTCCTTCTGAAACATCACAAAACCCTACGGATTGTGTGGCAATTAGCATTAAGTAGCTCAATTCGACTGACAAGAATCCATATATTGGCCAATGATCGTCCCCAGACAAAATTAGGGTATGACGAATAGTATGAGTATAAAATATGCATGCAAAGTTTGGCCACAGTGCTGGCAACACATTCAACGACACAGGTGGAGCATTAACATTATCTACAAAGTTTGGCACTTGTGGCACTTCCTCATGTGAACATAGCAATCACTCTCCATGGTGATCTAGTAATATCCAACTCTCAAAATCTTTCGGGCCATGGCATGCCCATTGGCATGGGTGCCAAAGGATCCTTCATGCACCTCAAATAGTATCTGCTCGGCCTCATTTTCATTCACACACTGAAGCAATACCATATCATGGTTTCTTTTATATAGGGCATCCCCACTCAGGAGGAAACTGGCTGCCAACCTCTGTAATGTCCTCTTGTCATTGTCAGAGGCCTCGGACGAGTATTCCTTGTCCTTGATGTATGTTTTGATATCGAAATACCAAGGGTTACCATCCTCATCTTCTTCTATCAAACAACAGTGTACAGGCTTAATATGGCATTTGATGTCTATGCACGAAAAGTCTATGTGAGGGCCTATTTTGAACATCGATGACAGAGTGGCAAGAGCATAAACCACTTGGTTTTCCTCTCTAGGAATATGGTGAAATGATATATCATCAAAGAGTTCCATCAATTCCTTGATGTAAGCTTGATAAGGTATCAACTTATGGTCTTTGGTCTCCCATTCACCTTTCAACTGATGGATTACCAATGCCAAATCTCTGTACACTTTGAGCAACTTGACCCTAAAGTCGATTGCTGCTTAAATCCCTAGGGCGCATGCTTCGTACACCACCATATTATTTGTACAATCGAAACACAATGTAGCCATGAAAGGAAAACATTGTTTGTCTGGTGAAACCAACACTGCCCTAATTCCATGACCAAGTGCATTAGACGCACCATCAAACCATACAATCCACTTATCTTTATCTTTATCTTCACCTTCTTCCTCACACAGGGCCATAATATCCTCATCAGGGAATTCTGGATGCATAGGCTGATAATCACTTATGGGTTGTTGAGCTAGATAATTTGCCAAGGCGCTCCCTTTTACTGCCTTCTAGGTTACATAAACAATGTCGAACTCTGACAACAAAACCTGCCATCGAGCTATTCTCCCAGTAAGAGTGGGCTTTTCGAAGATGTACTTGAATGGATCCATTTTGGATACCAACCAAGTAGTGTAACTCAACATATATTGCCTCAAACGGTAAGTTGCCCACACTAAGGTACAACATGCCCTTTTTAGTAGCGAGTAGTTCATCTTGCATGTGGTGAATTTCTTGATCAAGTAATAAATGGCCTGTTCTTTCTTTCCAAATTCATCGTGTTGCCCCAGCACACACCCCATCGACTCATCTAACATTGTCATGTACATAATAAGAGGTCTTCCAGGCACTAGTGGTACGAGCACAGGAGGATTCATCAAACACCATTTAATTCTCTCAAATGCTACCTAACAATCATCGTCCTACTTAACAGAATGATTCTTACGCAACAACCTGAAAAGAGGCTCACAGGTGGCAGTTAACTACGATATGAATCTAGCGATGTAATTCAACCTCTCGAACAAACCCCAAACTTGTTTCTCTGTACGTGGCTCGGGCATCTCGAGAATTGCTTTCACCTTATACAGATCCACCTCTATTCCCCTTTGTCTAACAACAAAACTGAGCAAATTTTCAGATTTTACCCCAAACGTACACTTTGCGAGACTTAATCTCAACTTGTATTTATGTAGTCGCCCGAAAAACTTTCGCAAATTGACTAAGTGCTCCTCCTCCGTTCTTGATTTTGTGATCATATCGTCCATGTAGACCTCAATATCCTTGTGCATCATGTCATGGAATAATGCCACCATGGCCCACTTGTATGTTGCCCTAGCATTCTTCAGTCCAAACGACATCACTTTATAGCAGAAGGTTCCCCATAGAGTAATGAAAGTTGTCTTCTCCATATCCTCTGGTGCCATCTTTATTTGATTATAACCTGAAAATCCATCCATGAAAGAGAATAGGGCAAAATGGGCCGTGTTATCCATGAGAACGTCAATGTGCGGTAAAGGAAAATTATCCTTTGGACTGGGTCAATTTAAATCTCGATAGTCCACGCACATTCGCACCTTTCCATCCTTTTTTGGGACTGGCACGATATTGGCAACCCATTCTGGGTACCGAGCGACGACCAAAAAACCTGCATCAAATTGTTTCTTTACCTCCTCTTTTATCTTTAGGGACATTTCAGGCTTCATTCTCCTCAACTTTTGTTTCACCAGGGAGCACTCAGGATTCAATGGTAGCCTGTGTTGCACAATTTCTGAGCTCAAACCAGGCATATCCTGGTAAGACCAAGCGAAGATGTCTTGGTAGTCTCACAACAGAGCCACTAACTCATCTCAGATGTTAGCGGACACACAAGTGCCAATCTTGACCTCATTTTTTTCTTCACAAGTGCCCAAGTTAACAACCTCTGTCTCCTCTTGATGCGACTTTATCTCTCTTTCTTCCCGTTCCACTATTCTCCTCAAATCCAAGAGGAATCCCCAATCCTCATCTTTTTCCTCCCCGGTTTGATTGACTGGCTGCTCAAAGTCAACATCCAGGTCCTCAATATCGCTGCTTTCACAGGACTCATTATCGGATCTGCGGCAAATGATATAATTGCAATGAATATAAATATGCAGAGAAATGAAACGGACAAAGGTGAAAAAGGGAACATATCAATAAGAGGTTGTATATTAATGGTCACTGGAACATTAAAGAAGAGTATGCCCAACAAAGAAAGTAACCCTTAAAGCCTAGGCACAACAATAGGATCTAAACTACTTGATTATATCGAATTCGAAACAAAAATCTTTGGTTGCTCTATGATCTGTCAATTTTTCAATTCAAAGTCTGGGGAAAATGGCTGCACTTGTAAATGAGCTAAGCTTTTCTCTTTCCTTTCCAAAGCAATCCTCCTTTTGTCAACACCTGTAGGCTTGTACCCCAAACCAAACTTCCCATGGTTTTTAGCAATCTTCAATAGGTTTACCGTGCCACCACCATTCCGGCCCAAACCCATTCCAGGCTCATACCCATTAATCGAGGCCGTACCCGAATCAAATAAACATTAAAAATGCAGTATCTAGGAAGTGATCCTAGGTCATTTTCCAATGAGCAATGATCAACCAAACGTTCATAAAAGATAATAATAAAACAGTAACGAATTGGGGGGGGGGGTTGTTTGTTTTTGTAAATTAAACAACAAGAAAATTTGAATTAGAAAATAACATAATTAAAACATGTTGTTTCCCCTTGATTCACTAGCAAGTCTCTTATCCTAGGTTATGAGAATTTATCCTTAATCAATTCAACCACTTAATCCAACCCTAAATTAAATTATTAAGCGAAAATTAACATAAGGCTTTCATTATGTGATTAAGCAACACATACACCAATTAATCATGAACGAAAATGATCATTAAGCATGAATGTAAATTAAGTGCAGAGACAATTAATCAAGCACTAAGCATGCATTGATTAATAACAACAAATACAGAGTAATTGGTGAAGAGGAAAAACTGATCAGAATTCATAAGTAATAACAAAACCTCAGAGAGTTGTGCTTGATCCTCAAGAGAAAACAACGTTGGAGACTTAGCCTTCCATTAATCAGTAGAAAATGAAATTGTAGATCGAAGCAGAAATGAAATTGCAGAAAATGAATTTTATTCTACGTGAGCAGTGCGCATGAACAGTAAAAACTATAATTCTAAAACCCTAGAATTAGTCTTCCCTTCGAAAAAGCTCCCTAAACTAAAACCCTGATGCCGTTATATAGGTCCTCAGCCCCAAAGCTTACAAATCTATTTTAAGTCCAAGCCCATAAACGAAATAAAATAAAATCTAGACAAGATAAGATAAGATTGGATGAAATAAAATCTAGATGAAATAAAATCTGGATAAGATAAGATTTGATAAAATAAAATTGTCTGCTCTCTTCAAGTCCAAGCCCAATTTCGGATTCAAGCCCAATTGCTTATAATTCTCCTGAAATTAAATTAAAAATAAAAAATTAGTCAAGTAGGCCCAAATGATAAAACTGCATAATTAATTTGACAATTATGGCTAATTAGTAATTAAAATGATGACAAAAAGGGTTAAGAAATAGGAGAAAATAATGACACATCAAATCCCCCACACTTAGTCTTTTGCACTCCTGGGCAAAATCGAAAAGCAAAGCAAGGAACAAATCCAGACATTAAAGAGAAACAAACAAACACAAAAACAATTACATATTTCTCAATGAATCTCAAGGAATGGGCAACATCCAACACGTAGAGAGTTAAAGAATCAAGACAGTCATGAAAATCATCCAAGCATCTCAAACATGGCAAGATAGTCAATCAGCTCAAGAATGAAAAGTGATAAAGCCTCATAAGATATGCACTCTATCTCTCAAGTGTCTAGGCTACTGTTTACTCTCAGAGCACCCATGAAAACAAACACCACATAGAATTGGCAAGACTCTAAAATTGACAAACACCACAAACACATGCATATGAGGATCTAAAGGTCTTTTAAGGTTGTAATGGGGCCAAGGACAAGGTAGAGGATAGTATGTGATAAGTAGCTAAAACCCAAAGGAATAGAGGAGCAATGGGGAATAAGTGAGAACTAAGAAAAAGTAGTAAACCCCAAAGCCAAAATTAAAAATTAAGCATAAAAAGTAAAACCAAAACAAAGTCAACCAATTCCTCAAACCAATCCAAGTCTTCAAACCAAGACCTCATGTATTCAACTTCATTCTTTTTTTCTTCTTTTTTTTTTAACGTGAACAGTAGCAATTGTAAAATAAAGCAACAATTAGGAAATATATGTATATACATCAAGCATGGCCAACAAAATTATATCATCCAATGAAACATACCCCCCCGCCCCCACACTTATTCCCAAAAAATTCCAAAGCTCCAAAATTCCTTAAGTGTAGGGTGAGATCATGGTTTTTCACTTAAGGCTTGTAATGAGCTTCAAAACAAAGAAAGGGGAACATAGGCTCAAAGGGGCTATCAAAGGAATTAATTCAAGGTAGGCTCATTTGGCTAGAGGCTTATAAGAAAAAAATGCCTAAATCATCTCCCAACATGCATGTGAAGCAAGAAGTATCAACAAGAGTCAAGCCAAGGCTATTGTGCAAGCAATCAATGAGGCAAAATACACCAAATAAAATAGATGATGATGGCTCAAATTCTCACCAAGGGTAAATCTATCACTTCCAATTCGAACTTTCAAAACTAACTTGACATGCAGAGAAAAACAAGGATTTCAATTCACAAAATGCCAAGAAACTCCTATTTCAAAAACAATTACCCATTACCTGTACATAACCTATAATTCAAAGAGAAACAAGCAATGTTGTACATAAAACATAAAACCAAAATAACAAAATTAACCTAAAAACCTAAAAAAAATTAAACCTGAAAACCCAAAAAAATTAATCTAGAATACCCAACAAAATCAACAAAATTAAAGAACAATCTCCCCCCTACACTTAAACAACACATTGTCCTCAATGTAGCACAATCACAAGATCAAGAGAAATCAAAACAATCAATTAAATTGGACAAGTGCAATAAAAGTAAAGAAGGAGACAAAAAAAGAAAACTCCCTAAGTCATAGCCGAAGAGAAGTAGGGTGAAGTAAGGAGGTCTCCTCCACCACTACATCCATTAAGGAGGGATTTGTGAGGAATGGTTTCAGCCGGTGTCCATTGTCCTTGAAGCTCTTATCTGTGGATTCACTTTTGATCTCAACTGTACCATAAGGAAAAATATTAGTCACCACAAAAGGACCAATCCACTTTGACCTCAACTTACCACTCACGAGTCTGAGCCTAGAGTTATACAATAAAACTTTTTGTCCAATCACGAAGTTCTTCTTAGCTATCAAACTATCATAGAACTTCTTGGTCTTCTCCTTGTAGAATTTGGAATTCTCATAGGCTTCTAAATGGATCTCATCTAGCTCACTTAGTTGCAACTTCCTTTCCTCTCCAGCCTGATCAATAGAGAAGTTGCAGGTCTTTACAGCCCAGTAGGCTTTGTGCTCTATCTCTACAGGAAGATGACATACCTTGCCAAAGACAACCTGATAAGGAGACATTCCTATGGGTGCTTTGTAGGCAGTCCTATGCGCCCAAAGAGTATCATCCAGCCTGGTGCTCCAATCCTTTCTGTTCGGTTGCACAATCTTCTCCAAGATCCTTTTTATCTCCCTGTTTGAAATCTTAGCCTGCCCATTAGTTTGGGGGTGGTAAGGTGTGGAAATTTTGTGCGCGACCCCATACTTTTTGAGCAAGGCATACATGGATTTGTTACAAAAATGGGTGCCTTGATCACTAACGATGGCTCTAGGGACTCCAAACCTGCAAAATAGATTAGATCTAACAAAATCCACAACTACCTTAGCATCATTAGTTCTGGTGGGTTTGGTTTCCACCCATTTTGAAACATAATCAACAACAAGGATAATATAAACAAAACCAAAAGAGATAGGGAAAGGTCCCATAAAATCTATACTCCAGACATCAAACACCTCACAAAATAACATGGGTTGTTGAGGCATTTGCTGTCTCCATGAAAGTGAGCCGCCTGCTCTCTGACAAGGCTCACAAGTGCTACAGAATTTCCATGGATCCTTGAAGATGGTGGGCTAATAGAAACCGTAGTCAAGCACCTTGCGAGCTGTCCTCTATATGCCAAGATGGCCACCTGGTGCGGAAGAATGACAAAATTGCAGGATTGAGTCAATCTCATGGTCTGGAATGCATCTCCTAATAACCTGGTCACTACACAACTTCCACAAATAGGGGTCATACCAAATATAATGCTTAGCATCGCTCTTAATTTTATTATTTTGAGCTTTAGATGCTAAGGGAGGAAAAACAAAAGCAACCAAATAATTCACAATATTAGCAAACCAGGGAGTGGGGAAGGAATAAAAAATACTATACAAAATGTACAAATGGTCATCCAAAAAATCATCTCGAATGGGTGAGTCCTCAGACGCACGCTCAATCCTACTCAGATGGTCAACCACGAGCTTCTGTGCACCGCTCCGATCACAGATCTCCAAATCAAACTCTTGGAGCCAAAGCATCCACCTGATCAATCTAGGCTTTGATTCAGCCTTCTTCAGCAGGTACTTCAGAGCTGCATGGTCAGTATAAACAATAACATGAGTACCAAGTAAATATGAACGAAATTTCTCAAGAGCAAAAACTATCGCTAATAGCTCCTTCTCTGTGGTAGTGTAATTTGCTTGAGTAACATCCAAAGTTCTGGAAGCGTAGTAGATCACCTGAGGCAGCTTATCAATCTTTTGAGCAAGGACAACCCTCAATGCGTAATTGGATGCATCACACATTAACTCAAATGGGGCTGTCCAATCAGGTGCCTGAATGATAGGGGTGGTAGTCACCGCATGCTTGAGGCAATCAAAAGCCTCTTTGCACCAGTCATCAAAATCAAACTCCACCTCCTTTTGCAACAGATTGGATAGTGGAAGGGCCACTTTGCTAAAATCCTTGATAAAGCGCCTATAAAACCCTGCATGACTAAGAAAAAAGCGAACCTCTCGCATGCAAGAGGGGTAAGGCAATTGGGAAATAACAACTATGTTTGCAGGGTCTACCTCTATGCCCCTACTAGAAATGATATGCCCTAAAACTATACCTTGTTCTACCATGAAGTGACATTTTTCAAAATTCAGCACAAGGTTAGTTTCAATGCATCTACTAAGAACTCTATCCAGACTATCCAAACATGCACCAAAAGAGGATCCATAAATAGTAAAATCATCCATAAACACCTCTATGAAGCTCTCTAAAAAAATCACTAAAAATGCTAAGCATACACCGCTGGAAGGTACCAGGGGCGTTGCATAGGCCAAAGGGCATCCTCCTATGGGCAAAAGTGCCAAAGGGACAGGTGAATGTGGTATTTCTTGATCCTCAAGAAATACCAAGAAAATAGTAATGGGACTTACCTGCCAAGCGCTCAAGCATTTGATCAATGAAAGGCAGGGGAAAATGATCTTTTCTGGTTATCTGGTTCAACCTCCTATAATCAATGCAGACTCGCCAGTTGTTCTACACTCTTGTGGGGATAAGCTCATCCCTTTCATTCTTAATTGTAGAAGCAAAGTTTCATGGTGAATCAAAAGTGATTGAAAGGTGTTTTGATGATAACAATGATGATAACAAAAGATGATGACAAAGGTGATGACAAAAAGCTCAAAGATAAATCAAAGAACAACTCAAGTGAATCAAAGATAAATCAAAGAACAACTCAAGTGAATCAAAGATCAATCAAAGAAAAACTCAAGTGAATCAAAAACAAGTCAAGAGTTCAAGATAAGAATCAAGAAGAATTCAAGACTCAAGAAGAAAGTCTAGAGTCAAGAATCAAGATTCAAGGTTCAAGATCTCAAGAATCAAAATCAAGATTCAAGAATAAAGAGAAGACTCAATCAAGATATGTATTAAAAAGATTTTCAAAACTTTGAATAGCACATGAGTTTTTGACAAAACCTTTTTACCAAAGAGTTTTTACTCTCTGGTAATCGATTACCAGATTGTTGTAATCGATTACAAGTAGCAAAATTGTTTTGAAACAGTTTTCAAATTGAATTTACAACGTTCCAATTATTTTCAAAAGGCTGTAATCGATTACAATGTTTTGGTAATCGATTACCAGTACCTTTGAACGTTGAAATTCAAATTCAAATGTGAAGAGTTACATCCTTTCACATAAAAGCTTTGTGTAATCGATTACACTTATTTGGTAATCGATTACCAGTGACTGTTTCTGAATAAATCAAAAGATGTACCTCTTCAAAAAGGTTTTGACTTTTTCAAATTGGTTTTAAGTTTTTTCTAAAAGTTATAACTCTTCTAAATGGTCTTCTTGACCATACATGAAGAGTCTATAAAAGCAAGGCTTTGTTTTGCATTTTCAATTCAATTCATTCATTTAATCTGGAATACTTTTCCAATCAATATTTTACAATCCTTTACAAGCCTTGAATCTCTTTGAACTTCTTCTTCTTCTTTGTACCAAAAGCTTTCTGAAGTTTTCTGGTTTTCTAAACCTTGAAAACTTATGCTATTCATATTTTCATTCTGTTCTCCCTTTTCCAAAAAGAATTCGCCAAGGACTAACTGCCTGAATTCTTTTTGTGTCTCCCTTCTCCTTTGTCAAAGAATTCAAAATGACACATTCTGAGAATTCTTTTGATTCTTCCCTTTCCCTAATACAAAAGTGTTCAAAGGACTAACCGCCTGAGAATTCTTTTGTATCCTCATTCACAAAGTATCAAAGGTTTAACCGCCTGAGATCTTTGTCTTAACACATTGGAGGGTACATCCTTTGTGGTACAAGTGGAGGGTACATCTACTTGGGTTTGACTGAGAATAAGAGAGGGTACATCTCTTGTGGATCAGTTCTAGTGGAGAGTACATCCACTAGGTTCAAAGAGAACAAGGGAGGGTACATCCCTTGTGGATCTTTGCTTGTAAAAGGATTTTTACAAGGTTGAAAGAAATCTCAAGGACCGCAGGTCGCTTGGGGACTGGATGTAGGCACGGGTTGTTGCCGAACCAGTATAAAAACTCTTGTGTGTTTGTTTTCTTCTTCCCTACTCTTTTACTTTTCGCTGTGCATTTAATTTCCGCTTTTACTTTCTGTTAAGTTTCTCTTCTACTCCTCATTCTCTTAACAATTTAGTAAAAACCTTAAAAGAGTAATTTTTAATTAGTAATGGTTTGGGAATAATTAATTCAACCCCCCCTTCTTAATTATTCTGAGGCCACTCGATCCAACATTAGTCACTGTGAGGCTTGTCTTCTTAGGAACCACTTGGACTGGACTCACCCACTGGCTGTTAGAAATGGGGTAGATGATTCCAGCTTGTAAGAGCTTGGTCACTTCCTTTTTCACCACATCTAGAATGACGGGGTTGAGTCGCCATTGTGGCTGCCTCACTGGCTTAGCTCCATCCTCTAAAAGTATCCTATGCATGCATGTAGATGGGCTAATACCAGGAATGTCTGCTAAAGTCCATCCAATGGCCTTCTTATGCTTCTTGAGCACTAGCAACAACTTCTCCTCTTGCTCAGCATCAAGGGAGGCAGAGATGATCACTGGAAATTTTTTCTTGTCCTCCAAGTAAGCGTATTTGAGGGTAGCTGGTAAGGGCTTCAACTCTGGTGTGGGTGATGGCTGAACAGTGGGAGGAACCAGGGTAGGAGAAGAAGAAGGTTCCTCAGCCTGTACCTCATAAAGCAAGTCAGAAGTATATGTACTTCCTGCAACATGGTTAGTGCATTCTGACTCTAAAAAATCAAAATCAAGAGGTACAACACCTAGAAAATCAGAACCAGACACATTCAGATTCATTCTCAGCATAAAAATCAGATACAGGATCAAATTCGAACTCAGATTCAGATTCAATGCATAAGGAATAACAAGTATACAGATCAGATAAAAATGGATGTTTCCTACCATGAAGAACAGAATCAAAATCAAACATATAATCATCAACAATCTGATCAATTATCTCAGCATGAAAAACATAATGATCCTTAGATGGATGTTTCAAGGCATCATGAAAGTTAAAATAAACAACAATATCACTAAATTCCATAGACAATGTGCCAACATTAACATCTATCTTGGTTCGAACTACTTTCATAAATGGTCAGCCTAAAATAATTGGAACTGAACCATGGGAAAATCCCTCTTCCATATTAAGAACATAAAAATCAACAGGAAAAATAAGCTCACCAACTCGAACCAGCACATCCTCTATGAAACCTGCAGGGTAAGCAACACTTCTATTTGCCAAATGAATCGCCACATTTGTAGATTGCAAAGGTCCAAGAGATAAAGAATTGAAAATGGACAGAGGCATGACACTAACTGATGCTCCTAGATCTAGCATGGCATTCTCAAATTTACTGTTCCCAATAATGCAAGGTATACAGAAAGTACCTGGGTCCTTACATTTCCCAGGAATGTGAGGAACAAATTTACCTATCAATGTTGACACATTTCTGCCCATGCTAATCGTTTCATTTCATTTGAGCTTCCTTTTGTGGGTGCACAACTCCTTTAGAAACTTGGCATATCTTGGAATCTGCTTGATGGCATCTAGTAGAGGTATGTTCACCTCTACTTTCTTGAAGGTCTCCAAGATCTCCTTTTCCGCTTCTTCCATTTTTTTGTTTGGAATTGCTCTAGGTGGGAATGGAAGAGGGATAGGAGGTTGCGGTAAGTCAAAATTACTAGAAGAAGGTTCACCTGCATAAAAAATTTTGTTAGGAAGCTTTCTCTTTTGTGCAACTATCTCATCCTCTTTTTAAGGTGTAGAATGAAGCTTGATAGGTTCAGGTGCAGGTGCTGCTACTGGTGGAGGCACTTGAACTTGGTTGCCAGACCTCAAGGTGATGGCACTCACATTTTTCAGATTTTGCATAGTTTGTGAAGGCAATTTGTCAAAATTTTGGGACTGAGCTTGGTTCAACTGAGTAGCCATCTGCCCTATCTGATTTGTTAGACTCTGAATGGAGGCTCTTGTCTCTTGCTGAAATTGCATATTCTGGATGGTCATTTGCCTCACTAACTCTACTAAGAAAGGTTGAGGAGGAGCCTCAGTTGCTTGTTGTCTTTGTTGTGACTGGTGTTGTTGCTCTTGCTGTATTGGAGGAGGAACATATGGCTTGCTTGGACCAGCAACATTATGGAAAGGAGGGACAGGCTGTTGTTGTTATGGAGGACTTGCCCATCTCAGATTTGGATGATTTCTCCAACCTGGATTGTATCTGTTGCTTGAAAGATCATAATTATTCTGCTGTTGTTGGTTTTGCTACTGAGGAGGTCTATTATAAATGTTTGCAGCATTAGCTTCAGGTTGCTCATTGACTCCAGATTGCTGCAAAGAAGGACAAAGATCTGTATGGTGATCTGCAGAAGAACATAGACCACAGACTCTTGCAACAGGAGCAAATTTCTTATTCATGGCAAGCAGAGTTACTAGGTTGACCAAGGCATCAAGTTTTCCCTGAAGCTTTTTATTTTCAGTAGATGAAGATGAATTCGTGGCCACCTCATGGACTCCTCTAAGGATAATAGCATCATTTCTTGCACTGAATTGTTGGGAGTTGGAAGCCATCTTCTCAATCAAATTCCTAGCCTCAGTGGGGGTCATATGACCAAGAACTCCACCACTGGCAGCATCAATCATACTCCTCTCTATGTTGCTAAGTCCCTCATAGAAACATTGAAGAAGGAGTTGCTCAAAAATCTGGTGGTGAGGACAGCTTGCACAAAATTTCTTGAATCTTTCCCAGTACTCATACAAGCTCTCTCCACTAAGTTGCCTGATGCCTGAAATGTCTTTTCTGATGGCAGTGGTCCTAGATGTAGGGAAGAATTTCTCCAAGAACACCCTCTTAAGGTCATCCCAGCTGAAAATGGACCTGGGAGCAAGGTAGTACAACCAATCTTTTTCTAGAGAATGAGGAAAAGCCTTTAGAAAGATATGATCTTCTTGGACATCAGGGGGCTTCATGGTGGAACAAACAATATGGAACTACTTAAGATGCTTATGAGGATCTTCACCTGCAAGACCATGAAACTTGGGTAGCAAATGTATTAGTCCAGTCTTGAGAACATATGGAACACCCTCATCAGGATATTGAAGGTACAAGCTTTCATAAGTGAAATTGGGTGCGGCCATCTCCCTAAGAGTCCTCTCACGAGGTGGAGGTTGAGCCACGTTCTTAGTATGAAAATTAGTAGTTGAATGCTCAAAATCAAAATATTCAGAATCACTAGCAACAAAATACTCAAAATGCTCAAAATGATCAGGATGCACACTATACCTAACTAATCTATGAAAGGTTCTATCTATTTCAGGATCAAAGGGTTGTAAATCACCTGGATTACCCCTAGTCATGCACTATATGCAGCAAATAATGTGTTCTCAAACAAGCACCAGGGGAGGGTTAAAACTACAACTGTAGTCAAATGATATCCAAATGAGCTTAAATTTTGTGAGCAACACCCTAAAATCATGAAAAGATAGCACAAAAAATTTCAAACAAAAATTCAAAGTCTAACTATGAAAACTACTTAAGCAAAGTTTAGAAAAATAGGACAATAATACTTGAAAAATTAAAAAACTTAGTAAACAACTGATTTTTCGAGTTTGGAAGACACCAACCGACTAAAGCCGGTTACCACAGTATGGGAAAATGTTTTTCTACCCCAAATGCATATATAATAATAGTCATTTTGGTACCTGGAGCAAAAGTTATGGTCGTTTTAAGTTTTGCTAAAAACAAGTTCCCAAATTTTTGTCTCTCTCAAATTCAACCACACCAAGTACTCCTGGTATTTTTCACACAAAATATGGATCAAAAGAAACTACCACACAAAAAATCAGCCAAAAATAACAACTCTAACTATCAAACCAAAAATCTCTAATTAAATTGCAAAATCAGTCGCTAATTCCCAGTCGTTAATCACTGTTCACAGCAAAACACCAACTGAATCAGTCATTAAAAACAATCGCTAAACAAGGGACGCGACTGAAATGCAAAATAGAACGCTACACAAAACAAAACAACTAAACACTATTATGAACCTTTGGCCCACTGCTCCCCGGCAATGGCGCCAAATTTGATTGAGGTCGTACCCGAATCAAATAAACATTAAAAATGCAGTATCTAGGAAGTGATCCTAGGTCGTCTCCCAACGAGCAATGGTCAACCAAACATTCATAACAGATAGTAATAAAATAGTAACGAATTGGGGGGGGGGGTTGTTTGTTTTTGTAAATTAAACAGCAAGCAAATTTAAATTAGAAAATAACAGAATTAAAACATGTTGTTTCCCCTTGATTCACAAGCAAGTCTCTTATCCTAGGTTACGAGAATTTATCCTTAATCAGTTCAACCACTTAATCCAACCCTAAATTAAATTACTAAGCGAAAATTAACACAAGGCTATCATCATGTGATTAAGCAGCACATACACCAATTAATTCCTCTCACATGTCCATTAAGCATGAACGTTAATTAAGCAGAGACAATTAATCAAGCACTAAGCATGCATGGATTAATAGCAACAAATACAGAGTAATTGGTGAAAAGGAAAAACTTATCAGAATTCAATAGTAATAACAAAACCTCAAAGAGAGCTGTGCTTGATCCTCAAGAGAAAACAACGCTAGAGACTTAGCCTTCCATTAATCAGTAGAAAATGAAATTATGGATCGAAGCAGAAACGAAATTGCAGAAAATGAATTTTATTCTACGTGAGCAGTGCGCATGAACAGTAAAAATTGGAATTCTAAAACCCTAGAATTATTCTCCCCTTCAAAAAAAACTCCCTAAACTAAAACACTGGTGCTGTTATATAGGTCCTCATCCCCAAAGCTTACGAAATAAAATAAAATTTGGACAAGATAAGATAAGATTGGATGAAATAAAATCTGGACAAAATAAAATCTAGATGAAATAAAATCTGGATAAGATAAGATTTGATAAAATAAAATTGTCTGCTCTCTTCAAGTCCAAGCCCAATTCCGGATTCAAGCCCAATTGCTTATAATTCTCCTGAAATTAAATTAGAAACACAAAATTAGTCAAGTAGGCCCAAATGATAAAACTGTATAATTAATTTGACAATTAAGGCTAATCAGTAATTAAAATGGTGACAAAAAGGGTTAAGAAATAGGAGAAAATAATGACACATCACCCATCCTTTAGCATAACTTGAGCTACCATCAAAGAGGTATCAGACAAACGTGGTTGTATCGGAGGAGACTCCACATAAGCACTATTCACAATTTCAAACGCTTGAAATGATGTTTCTAGTGACTCCTCCACTGCTTCAACATAAGATGTAGAAGACGAACAACTTACTAGTATGTCCTCCTCACCTGATACTATAACAAGCTGATCTCCCACCACAAATTTCAATTTCTAATGCAAAGATGATGGGACCACTCCAATACAATGGATCCAAGGTTGACCTAGCAAATCTGGATCAAGAGATCAATTTCCCCTTTCACATCACGGCGACTGCCATCGAAGGCTCTGACCACCATAGAGCTTGGCCTTATGTACGAGGCATCGAACGAAAACTTGTCTAATGTCATTTTAGGCATGACATTAAGAGAAGAACCATTGTCCATAAGCACCTTAGCCACCTTATGATCCACACATTTGACCGATATACAAAACCTTATTATGCCCTCTCCCTTTAAAATTTTCATTAGCAACTTTCGACGAGGCTCATAATGCATGAGGAGTCCTAACAAAGAGATCCTAACCGGCATTTTGTTCAACTATTCGATTACCTTGAATTCACTCTGCTGAATGATTCTCAGAAATTCCATTGATTCCTCGGCATATATCTCTTTCTTGCCAAAACTATCCTCTTCCTCCATAGGCTTTATGACAGGGTCCTTGTTATTCGTCACAGGGCCTACTTTCTCCTGTTTTGATAGGGGCCTTGTTATTCGTCACAGGGCCTAGTTGGGGAGGAGCAAAAATACCCCCACTACGTGTCATTAGTAGTTGGCATGACAGCCCCAACACGCATGACGGACGCGTCTTGCCTTCCGTCAGATCCCTATACGCCATATCTCCATGGCACTGCCTTGTCACTTTTGTAAGGGAATGGTGATGGTGTCCTCACCACAGCGGGCTGGAAACCTCAAGGTACTTGAGTGGTAATATCTCTGGTAAAATGAATTACTAAAGGTTTAGGCTTACCAAGGTTGGTGTCGCTTGACTGCATGAACACCTCTCCTTCCTCCCTCCTTACGTGGTCAATTCCAAATCGTCTTTCATCTATCAATCCCTGCTACAACTCCTTAGATACTGGGCATGTTTCTACATCATGCAACTCCCCTGGATGCAGCAGGCACCAATCCCCCTTATCACTGTTGTATTTAACCATGTCAGCCTTACGTAAAGCCTCCAAGGTAAATCGTCTTGAGGTCGACACATACTCTATTTTTTTCAACTCCTGATACTCCTCTTTTTCAATGGCATTCACCGATGAGCTTCTGTTATTTGAAAGTGGATTAGTTCTTACATTGGAACGGTCCTCTTGAAACGTAAGCCATCCCGTATCAATCAAACTCTTCACTTCATGTTTAAAAGCTACACATTGTTCAATGGAGTGCCCTGGGACGCCACCATGGTAGGCGCATGTAGAATTAGGATTGTACCATA
Source organism: Glycine max (assembly GCF_000004515.6). Lineage (NCBI taxonomy): Eukaryota > Viridiplantae > Streptophyta > Magnoliopsida > Fabales > Fabaceae > Glycine > Glycine max. The sequence goes on from NC_038244.2 coordinate 24,865,477, forward strand.
AGAGAAATGGAGGTTGATAAGCCCTCCCCGGGCTCACTACTACTAGTTGGTTGCTGAGTAAGGATGGTAGTAGGTCAGCGTATGACATTAGGATTGGGGTGAATTCTATAGGTTTCCTTCCTAGGAAATTCCTCTGTCGGTTGGTGTTTGTGTTGGGATTGGGAGTTGCATTTGGCTTGGGTTGTATAGGGAATGGATTTTGTGGGTGATGTTGGGGAGGTCTCTACAGTTGGTTAGGTGCCCTTGGTCGGAGGGGCATTGGGCAAGGGGGAGGATCGATATTGGCCGAGTAGTGGTACTGGTGTGGGGGATACTGATACATGGGGTTGTGAGGGGTTTGCGCGGAGTTCATCCATGTAGGCGCTGCAATCACGTTATGGGTTTCGCCCTTTTTTTTCTTTGCTCCATTCGCCCCAGGCTTCATATTACCAGAACCCGTAGTAGAAGCATAATCAAATTTTCCTCTTCTCAGACCCACTTTGATCCTCTCGCCAGCAAACACTAAATCGGCAAAGCTAGAATGTAACCTACCATCTTCTCTTAGTAGAACACTGACAATGTGTCCACTATCATGGTTATCATCTCTCTCTCCATCATTGGGGGTGCTACTTGAGCTGCCAGATCTTTCCACCTTTGAGCGTATTCTTTGAAAGATTCATTATCTCTCTTGCACATATTTTGTAGTTGCATTCTATCTAGAGCCATATCTGAGTTATACTGATATTGCCTGATGAAGGCAGCCATTAGGTCCTTCCAGGAATGGACCCGGGAAGGTGCCAGATTGGTATACCAGGTTGTCATACCCTAATTTCGTCTAGGGACCTTTGCTTGATGACATGCGACTTTTCTTTGGTCCTTGTAAGGTGCTTGGCACCCATCATTAGGCAATTTGTGAAATTCCAGGACATGCCGGAAAACCAAAAAATATTGATGCACAATCCGTAAGTTTCCGTGACACACCGGAAATCAAATGGAAGCATCGTTGCATAATTAAGTGAGGTTCCGTAACATTCCGTAAGTCAAAAAGGGGATGATTATGTAATCCGCAAGGTTCCGTAACATTACGAAAAAAAAACAAGTATCGTTACGAAATTCGTAAGTTTCCGTAACTTTACGAAAAAAGAATCACCAAAAAAAGCAGAGGGGGTGTACTTAGTAAAAATGCGGGTGCAAATAGCACCCAGGCCCACTTGGGCCCTCCAGAATATTCCTCCAGAAGGCTGTTGCTTCTGGAGGAAGCAACCTGGCTCGCCTGGGCGAGCTGGGCAGCAAGCACCTCCCCTATTTTGCTATAAATAGGGGAGGAAGTGAAGAAGAAAAGGGTTCAGCCCCTTAGGCACTTCTCTCTCTTTCGAATTTGCTTGGAAAACTTGTTTCCGTGAAGAAAATCTAAGCCGAGGCGCTTCCGAAACGTTTCCGTGAAGAATTTCGCAAAGGTTTCAACCGCTCTTCGACGTTCTTCATTCGTTCTTCATCGTTCTTCGATCTTCAACGGGTAAGTACCTCGAACCAAGGTTTTCGATTCATTCTATGAACCCGTGGTGGTCCACATTGTGTTTTGTGTATTTCTATTCTCGTTTCATTTACTTTTTATACCCCCTTTTGACGTGCTTAAGCCATTTTACTTAAGTCATTTCTCGCTTAACCTAAAAATAAAATAAATTTCCACCGAACGTTTGAATTGTATTATCCGTTAACTTCGGTTAAAATGAATTCCGACCGTTCGGTCGTGCCGTAACCACGTTGGAAATCAAAAAGAGGTAAAATAATAATATAATAATAAAAAAAAATATCTTTTAGTAAAATAAAGCGGAAAATCAATCAGACATTTTCTCTTTGGGATTTCTCATTCTTAATTGAATTGATTAATAACTAAAGTGAAACTAAGGCTAAAATTAACTCGCCTAGTCAAGCTCGTCCACAAAAATAGGTTTTCGAAGTTTGTCATTTCAATTTCTTACTAAGTAAAATGGATCATTTTTCAAGGTCCAAACGCCTTAAAATGATCACCTCTTAAAGTAAAAAAAAATCACTTGATAAGAAAGAACTACGTAGGTCTGATTTCCTCATCGCAATTGAGGATACGTAGGAGCAAAAGCCCCGCTTTTGTCGACCACCCCAAGAGATCGTTAATGGTCCAATGCCTTAACGTTTCTCTCCTTTCAAAAAACAAGAGATCGTTAATGGTCCAACGCCTTAACGTTTCTCTCCTTTCAAAATCAAAAGACCGTTTTAATGGTCCAACACCTTAAATGACCTTTTGTTCAATCAAAACATATTTTGCAAAAAAGACAAAAACAACTTAACCAAACACTTTGTTCCGAAAGAACTACGTAGGTCTGATTTCCTCATCGCAAATTGAGGAATACGTAGGAGCAAAGGGAAACACCCTTGTCGACCACAAAAAGAGAAAAATATAAAAAGGGTATAAAGGATATAGAGACATAAAAAGGGAACATAAAAATCAAAGTCATGTTTGCACATTCGATTAAAGGCTGCCGTCCCTTGGGACGGACGTGTGGGGTGCTAATACCTTCCCCGTGCGTAAATACAACTCCCGAACCTTTCACTTAAAAGTTCGTAGATCGCGTCTTTTCTGGTTTTTCCGACGTTTTCCTCAAATAAAAGTTGGTGGCGACTCCGCGCGTATTCCTTTCATGGAACACGCATCCCGCGAGTCACGCGTCGCCCTCCCGCCGAAGGGTAGGTTGCGACACAGGTAATAGCTACCCCAGCAAGACTCTCCTGGAAGAAATGCATCAACAACTTCTCATCTTTTGCATATGCCCCCATCTTCCTACAATACATTTTCAAGTGATTCTTTGGGCAAGTAGTTCCCTTGTACTTATCGAAATCTGGCACCTTGAACTTTGGAGGAATAACCCCATCAAGTACCAAGCACAACTCTGCCATGTCAGCAAAGGCATAATTTCTTCCTCCTTCAATGGCCCTCAACCTTTCCTTCATATGCTTAATCCTTTCCTTCTCAAGTACTGTGGAAGGCCCTCCTCGTATCGCAAAATGCAAGGCTCGGGGTAGTGATTGATACTGAGCCCCCCCGGAGCATTTGGCATAGGGGCACCAGGAAATGCATGCTCTTCAATGGTATATCCAGGGTGGGGCCCAAAATCAGCCAGAGTGTGCTCTTGGGGAGTTTAATGTGTTTCCCCCATGGGTTGAGAAACATGGGCATGATCAGATTGGGGTTGTTGATTCTCAATGGGTATGGGTGTAGAATTGTTGACATTCTCGCCAGGAGCATACATAACATTGGGCGGTGTGTAACGACCTGCCTTGTCACTATGATATCGCTTACTATAAAATGTGACATTTCAATTTTTAAGTGAAAGCTCCATTAATTTGATTGTGAAAAATGATGATAAATTTTTTGCGATGTACATTCATCAAACAACTAACAAACACATGACAAAATACATACTTATATATATATATATTATACGCCACTACACATCTTTCAAATGTCAGCACATAATTCAGATTTTTTTTACATATATCTAAACTTGGGACTTACATGCCCAATAAAAAAGATTCAAGGAACCAATTAAGGGAGAGTTCATAACAAAGCACAACTCTCCCCCAAAATAAATTCCAACATTATGACATCGACTTAGCGGCTCCAACAAAAGACTTCCCTCCAAGTCACCTGCTGCTGCTCATCTGCTCCCACGAACGAAAGTTCGAGATCATCATAGGCACCAATCACACGGTACAAAAATTGAAAAGATGAGTTTATTATAAAAGATCAACAAACACCAAAAGACAATGATTAACAAGAAAACAATAATAATGACCACAATCATTCTTAATAACCCATCGGTTCAACATACATTAACAAAATAGTCATAAAATTTTCCATAATTCAAATCATATATGCTCAGAATGATGCATGTACCTAACTCAACTCTAAAATGCAATATGGTACAATTTATCTGGAAATAGCCTAAGCATGTCCACATGACACTCTCACTTAGGAAAACTAGGCAGCAAGTGTCGAAGTCACCCTGTCGTGCACATGCAACTCCCCCCCAATGGTGATTAACCTGAGTCTCAAGGAAGTTCCAAACCGAGTGACATGCCCCCAAGTACAAGTATTTTTCCTCATGCAAAACTATGAGTACTTACTAACAAAGTTTGTACTATTTCCATGCAATATGAAGTATGAAACATGAGCATCATCAATGCACTGACCATGGATAATTAAAGATTCTAAGCCATCCCCTTCTCTCTCCAGGAATGCTTAAAACTCTTTAAAACACTATTTCCCCCTCTAGGGATATCCAACATGGTCATCACACCCCCCATGTACATACACATCATACATCATCACAATAACATCATCAACATCAACATCGTCTCATCTCAACATCACAAGCAATCACATTCCACATACATACTTATGAATTCATGCCCGGGATTCACATTCCCCAGGTCTTCAGGCAACATAAACCTCATACAACAACAATCTATAATACCACGAGACTCATTTTTTAAGGAAGATTCTAAATTAAAGAGGAAAACTATAGTATTAAAAAAAACTATTATGCCCATTTAAAATTTAATAAAGAAGTAAATAGAAGAACACATATAAAATTTTGGGTAGAGTCTCCTCTATAATCAAGACTTTTCCCAAAAATTCCAATCAATACAACAACAACATCATTGACAATTTCAATCATCAATAACAAACCTATCACATCCCATTAGTTAAAAACATAGTTTTTCTTGAAAACCAGCATGCACATCAATAACAAATATATCACATCCCATTAGTTAAAAACACAGTTTTTCTTGAAAACCAGCATGCACAGGGACAAACATACATCCCCATAATTGGGTTCCCTGACCCCAACCATGATATCAAAAGTTGTAAACAACATATGTATGATGGCGGACACAGCCTCTAAAGAATCTAAATTAGATCAAGAGGATGAGGTAGATTGCAATGACTGTGAATCTCCAAAACAAGCCTATAATGAACTTTATTCGAACTCATCTATTCTTTCAAAATCTTATAAAAACCTGCAAAAGATTTCAAAAAGCTTTCCAAAGATCATAAAGAACTTGAAAAGGCTTTTCATGATAAAGCAAAAATTTATGTGGATAAGTCCACTCAAGTATGTGATGCTTGTGAAACTCTTAAGATAAAAGAGACCAACCTTTGCCTTGAGAATGAGACAGTTTCCAAAGAAAAAATTGTTCGATTGGAAAACTTTCAGGAGTTGGAAAACAAATTGAAAGCTTTACAAAAGGATCTAAAAGAAGTAATTGAACTTCTTGATCATGTGAAAACTAAAAGGTGTGATTTGGAAAGAATGTGCACATTCACACAAAGATATGAAGATCTTGAAAAGAGTAAACATAATCTTAGAGTGGAATGTGAGAATCATAAAAAGTCAGTGAAGTTTTTGAATAAAAAGGTTTCAAAGAATGGAGCTTTAGAAGGTTATCCTCAAGATGTTGTAAAACTTCATGAGGAAATTGACTTTCTAAATACCACATTGGCCAAATTTGTTAGAGGGACAAAAGCTTTAAACAAAATTTTGATGTATTGTAGATGTCTCACAAACAAATCTGGCAAGGTTGGTCACATGACTTCAAAATGCTTGGATTTAACTAAGAAGGGAAAGTCCAATGCATTTAGATTTAACAAGATAGAACCCAAAAAGATTTGGGTACCTAAGGACAAATATATTCATGTTGCAGATGTCTTTGATAGTAGGAAGAACACACTCGTCATGGTACATGGATAGTGGATGCTCATGGCACATGACAAGAGATAAGTGTATGTTCCAATGTCTAACTCCCTATCATGGTGGAACCGTAACTTTCAAAGGAAATAAAAAAGGCCTAATCACATAGATAGGCAGGATAGGTATGTACCCTTATTTGTCCATTGATAATGTTTTATTTGTGGAATGACTAAAACACAATCTACTGAGCATAATTCAATTATGTGATAGTGGATATGATGTTTCCTTTAAGAAGGATAAATGAATCATCAAGAATAAGGATGAGTCCTTACTCTTTTATAGCAATAGGAAAAGAAACCTTTATAAGATAAGGCTTAGTGAACTAACATATGAAAATGTATCTTGCCTATTGTCTATCAAAGAAAATCACTAGGTATGGCATAAAAAACTTGTATATGCAAGCCTGAGGTTAACCTTAAAACTGCAAAACATAACCTCGTAAGAGGACTACCAAGTATGTGAAGTGACAAAGACACCAAGAAAGGGGGTTGAATTGGGATTTTGATAAACTTTTGTGTTCCTTTAAAAACTAAAAGCTTTTTGGTTATTATTTAGAAGGAATTGCTTCAGCTTAAAAACTATTCTAAACTCAATAGAAACTCAAGTTGCTCAGAATGGAAATGCAACAATGCTAGAAAAAATCAGTTATTTTAAAGATAAACACTTTTATTTCAAAGATGAGTATTTTATAAGAGCCTTTTGATTAAAGCCACTTCGTTTATGTTATTTAAGATGCAAAATAACAAATTTAGTGTTATTAATTAAAACCAGATTCCAAATCTATGCAAAAGCAAAATGAAAGATATAGGGAAAAAGAAAGCACAAATTTTTTTATGTTGGTTCACCCTAACCTTGGGCTACATCCAATCCTCAACCTTTGAGATTTCCACTAACACAACTAGTTTACAACTGAATCAGCAACTACTAGATTTCATAGCCTTGCCAATTCTCCACTGGACTTCAACCTAGCCTTTGCTAGACCAACTACACCACTGGATTTCACGCTTACCAAATACTTTTGGGTTTTACAAAAAAATGGGTGCGTGATTCTACTACACAGAGAACAAATCTTCTCCTCACAAGAGGGATTCTACTAAGGAATATGATTTCACACTTCTAATAAGACTATTACAAGTTATTGAGCACAATGTAGAACTGAGTTAGTCTTATAGAAAGGGTTGAAGCTAGAACACAAATTTCTCACACATAAATTTTGTTCAAGATGTTGCAGAAATAGAATGTTTCAACTTGCTTCATCATAGCCTTCAAAAGTTCCTTAAAAAAGCTCCCAAGTAAACCATTGGAGTGGGCTCCACAAAACTGACACACTTCTAGAGAAAGTAGATTCACTTTCCAGCTGTCATGATGTGACAATTGTAGAAAACCATTCTTAGGTTCCATTTTGAGGAACTTTTATGAGGAGGACTACGAACAACCACCAGAATAGTCATTTAGATGTTTTATGAAACTAAGTTCATGCCTTATTGAATTCTCTTGATGAATTTCAGATTCGTATTGTTAGATCAAAACTTGAAGCCATTAGATTTGGTTTGATAATTTTGCAATGCCTAACATGTTTAATAGATGAGGCATTTGTATTGAGTGTTTTAGACTAAGCATTTGTGTGTGATATAGTATAAGTTCTTTTAATGCTTAGTGTTGATCAAATATGACATGAATGAAGTATTTTAGTTCTCTAAGTTTCCTAAGAACTTACTTCTACTTGAGATTTGGCTAGAGGCATCGAATTCATTGATTTCCTAACCTAGTAATCGAATGCCCAATCTAGTTTCAGAAAAAGGAAGGATCTATAGCTTAGGATAATCGATTGTCTCAGTTGATAATCGATTACCTAGCACCTGGAAACAAAGAGAAGCTCTCTATAATTGATTACTTCTTATAATAATCGATTACCCAGACATCACAAAGGAAGCAAAGATACTCAGACTGAAATGAATTAATGGATTACGAAATTTGATAATCAATTAACCAATTTTTGGAAATGCCGATGAAAGGGTATTTTGAGGAATTAATCAATTACCTGGTCTTGAGATAGAGACAACTACCAGCAAAAAAGCTACTGTATAGTTTGGACAAATTAATCAATTTATAATATGACTACTCCATTCGACATACTCGATATACCTCTTACAAGGTTATTTTTATGCAATTTGGACATTAACCTCCAACTTGCATGTCCATGTTTTTTATGCCATAGCCAATGACTTTTTTAATAGATAGTAAGCATGACACCTTTTGATCTGAGAGTTCTCCCAGTGTGATCTTGTAGGGATTCCCTTTTCTCTTGCATGCTGGTTTTCAAGAAAAACTGTGTTTTTAACTAATGGGATGTGATAGGTTTGTTACTGATGATAGAAATTGTCAATGATGTTGTTGTTGTATTGATTGGAATTTTACGGGGAGACTCTGCCCAAAATTTTATATTTGTTTTTCTATTTACTTTTTTTATTAAATTTTAAATGGGAAAACGAGTTTGTTTTGAATACTATAGTTTTCCTCTTTAATTTAGAATTTTCCTTAAAAAAAATACGAGTCTTGTGGTATTATATATTGTTGTTGAATGAGGTTTATGTTTCCTGAAGACCAGGGGAATGTTAATCCCGGGGGATGTGAATCCCAGGCATGAATTTATATGTATGTATGTAGAATGTAATTACTTGTGATGCTGATGATGATGTTGAGATGAGATGATGTTGAGATGAGATGATGTTGATGTTGATGATGTTATTGTGATGATGTATGTTGTGTATGTACATGGGGGGTGTGGTGACCATGTTGGATATCCCTAGAGGGGGAAATAGTGTTTTAAAGAGTTTTAAGCATTCCTGGAGAGAGAAGGGGATGGCTTAGAATCTTTAATTATCCATGGTCAGTGCATTGATGATGCTTATGTTTCATACTTCATATTGCATGGAAATAGTACAAACTTTGTCAGTAAGTACTCATAGTTTTTCATGAGGAAAAATACTTGTACTTGGGGGCATGTCACTCGGTTTGGAGCTCCCTTGAGACTCAGGCTGATCACCGTGGGGGGGGGGGGGGGGGGGAGTTACCTGTGCACAATAGGGTGACCTCGACACTTACTTCCTAGTTTTCCTAAGTGAGAGTGTCGTGTGGACACATTTAGGCTATTTCCTTGGGAATGGTAACACATTACATTTGAGCGTTGAGATCAGGTGCATGCATCATACTGAGCATGATTGATTGGAACTATGGACGAATGACAACTACTTGTTGAGTGTATGTTAGACTAATGGATGTTTGTGTATGTTTGTGGTATTTGATAATGTTTTCTTAATAATTATTGATTATTTGATTTTTGTATTATCTTATTTTATAATAAACTCACCCCTTGCAATTTTGGTACCGTGTGGTTGGTACCTATGATAATCGCGAACCTTTGTTCGTGGGAGCAAAATGACAGCAGTAAAGTACGAGAAGTGAGATTCTTTTGTGGAGCCACTGAGTCGACGTGATGACGTTGGGATTATTTTGGGAGAGAGTTGTGTTTTGTTAATCAACTCCTCCGTAGTTGGTTACATAATTCTTTTTTTTTAATTGAGGATGTGTCATACCCTAATTTCATTCGGGGACCATTTGTTTGGTGGGATGCAACCTTCGCTTGACCGCTTCGAGGTACTTAATCCATAAAGTTCCGTAATGTTACGGAAAAAGAATCAGCAAAAAAAGCAAAAGGGTGTGTATTTAGTAAAAAGGGGTGTGCAAATAGCAACTAGGCCCACTTGGACCTTCAAGGGTGTTCCAACAAAAGGCGGTGCCTTCTGGTGGAAGCAACCTAGCTTGCCTGGGCGAGCTGGGCGGTAACCACCTCCCTCTTTTACCCTATAAATAGGGGAAAGAGGGAAGCGCAAATTGGTTCAGCCCTTCTGGTAGTTAGGATTCACTTGAAATTAGTGAGAAAATTGTTTTCGTGAAGAAAATCCAAGCTGAGGCGCTTCGGTAACGCTTCCTAGACGTTTCCGTGAGCGATTTCGTGAAGATTTTCCACCGTTCTTCATCGTTCTTCGGTCTTCAACCGGTAAGTTCCCGAAATTGAATCTTTCAATTCATTCTATGTGCCCTTAGTGGTCCCCACTTGTTTTGCGTGCTTTTATTTTTATTTCGTTTGCTTTCCGTACCTACTTTTGATGTGCTTTAACCATTTATTTAAGCCGTTTTCTCGCCTAATCAATAATAAAATGAATTTCCACCAATCATTTGAGTTGTAGTATCGTTTAATCTCTGTTAGAATAAAATCCAACCGATCTTTCACACCGTAACCACGTTTAAAACCAAAAGAGGCAAAAATAATAATAAAATATCTTTGAATAAAATAATCCAAAAAAATCAATCGGACGCTTTTCTTTGGGATTTTTCTTAAATTGAATTAACTAATAACCAAAGTGAAACTAAGGCTAAAATCAACTCACAAATCAAGCTTTGTCCATAAAAATTACCTAAAAACCATTTTAAGGTCCAATGCCTTAAATGGCCTTTTTTGCTTTTATTGGTTAAACGTGGACTTTTGAAAGCCTAAAGCCAACACATAACTTTGTCACTACTTTCAAGAAAACAAGAGATCATTAATAGTCCGATGCCTTAATGTTTTCTCTCCTTTCAAAAGGATCAAAAGATCGTTTAAAGGGTCCAACGCCGTAAAACGACCCTTTTTTGTATTGGTCACTATATCTTACAAAAAAGGATAAAAACAACTTAACCAACGTTTAGTTCTCAAAGAACTACGTAGGTCTGTGATCGAGGTCGTACCCGAATCAAATAAACATTAAAATGTAGTAACTAGGAAGTGATCCTAGGTCGTTTCCCAACGAGAAATGATAAACCAAATGTTCATAACAGATAGTAGGAAGTAGTAACAAATTGGGGGGGGGGGGGGGGGTTGTTTGCTTTTGTAAATTAAACAGCGAGTAAAATTGAATTAGAAAAATATCAGAATTAAAATATGTTGCTTCCCCTTGATTCACAAGCAAGTCTCTTATCCTAGGTTGCGAGAATTTATCCTTTATCAGTTTAACCACGTAATCCAACCCTAATTTAAATAACTAAGCAAAATTTAACATAAGGCATTCATTATGTGATTAAGTAACACATACACCAATTACTCATAAATGATCGTTAAGCATGAACGTAAATTAAGCACAGAGACAATTAATCAAGCACTAAGCATGCATGAATTAATAGCAACAAATTTAGAGTAATTAGTGAAGAGGAAAAACTGAACAGAATTTAACAGTAATAATAGAACCTCAAAGAAAACTGCGCTTGATCCTCAAGAGAAAGCAATGCTGGGGACTTAGCCTTCCATTAATCAATAGATAACGAACTTATAAATTGAAGAACAACATTTTATTGCTACTGGAATCGCAAAATGAAAAAAAATGTCTCAAAGAAAAATCCTAAAACTAGAAAACGAAAATAGGGGAGAGAGAATAGAGAGGGCCTAAACTAGAACCTTGGTGCTGTTATATAGTTTTCCAGCCCCAAAGCTTACAAGTCTGTTTTAAATCCAAGCCCATAAATAAAATCAAATCAAATCTAGATAAGATAAGATGTAGATGAAATAATATCTAGATTAGATCAAATCTAAATAATATCTAGATAAGATAAGATAAGATCTAATTTTGTACAATAAAATAGTCTGTCCTCTTCAAATCCAAGCCCAATTCTAGATTCAAGCCCAATGCTTCATTAATTCCTGAAATTAGATTAAAAACATCAAATTAGCTAAATGAGCCCAAATAATAAAACTGCCTAATTAATTTGACAATTAAAATTAATCAGTACTTAAAATGGTGCAAAAGGGGTTAAGAAATAGGAGAAAATAATGGCACATCAAACCCCCCCATACTTAGCCTTTTGCACTCCTGGGCAAAATGAAATAAAGAACAAAATCCAAGGATATCAAAGAGAGACAAACAAAACATTTACATATTTCTCAACGAACATCAAGGAATGAAAGGAATGGGTAACATCTAACATGAAGAGATCCAAAGAGTCAAGACATTCATGAAAATCATCCAAGCAACCCAATCATGGCAAAATAGTAAATCTGCTCAATAATGAAAAGTGATAAAGCCTCACAGGATATTCACTCTATCTCTCAAGTGTCTATTGTTTACTCTCGAAGCACCCATGAAAACAAACACCACATAGACTTGGCAAGATTCTAAAATTGACAATCAACCCATAAACACAAGCACATGAGGATCAAAAGGTATTTTTAAGGTTGTAATGTGGCCAAGGACAAGGTAGGGAAAAATATGAAGAGATCAAGGAATGAAAGGAATGGGTAACATCTAACATGAAGAGATCCAAAGAGTCAAGACATTCGTGAAAATCATCCAAGCAACCCAATCATGGCAAAATAGTAAATCTGCTCAATAATGAAAAGTGATAAAGCCTCACAAGATATACACTCTATCTATCAAGTGTCTAGGCTACTGTTTACTCTCGAAGCACCCATGAAAACAAACACCACATAGACTTGGCAAGATTCTAAAATTGACAATCAACCCATAAACACAAGCACATGAGGATCAAAAGGTCTTTTTAAGGTTGTAATGGGGCCAAGGACAAGGTAGGGAAAAATATGGAATAAGTAGCTAAATCCCAAATGAATAGAGGACCAATGGGGAATAAGTGGAAATTAAGCACAAGTAGTAAACCCAAACCTTCTAATATCAACAAAATCAACCAAGGCTCCCAAATCAAGTCCTCATAACAAGACCTCATTTATTCAACTTCACTTCTTTTCTTTTTTTTTTTTTTGATTGAACAGTATGAAATTGAAGAATTTGCAGAAACTGATTTTTTTATTTTTTTTAGATTGAATAGTACGAAATTGAAGATTAAAGGAAGAACTAGGCAATATATATATACATCAAGCATGGCCAAAATAGAACATTAAGCATGACCAAAAATCATATCTTCTAATGAAGCATACCCCCCCCCCCCCCCCCCCACACACACACACACTTATTCCCAAAACAATTCCTAAGCTCCAAAATTCCTTAAGGGTAAGGTGATATCATGGTTTTTCACTTAAGGCTTGTAATGAGCTTCAAAACAAAGTAAGGGGAACATAGGCTCAAAGGGGCTATCAAAGGAATTAATTCAAGGTAAGTCCATTTGGCTAGAAGCTTATAAGAACAAAATTTCCTAAATCATTTCCAAATATGCATGTAAATTAGGAAGCATCAACAAGAATCAAGCCAAGGCTATTGTGCAAGAAATCAATGGGGCAAAACACACCAAAAGATTATGATGATGGATGGCTCAAATTCTCACAAAGGTAAACTTATCACTTTCAAATTGAGCTTTCAAAACTATCATGACATGTAGAGGAAAAACAAGGATTTCAAATCACAAAATGTCAAGAGACTTTTATTTTCAGAACAATTACCCATTACTTGAACATATCCTATAATTCAAAGAAAAACATGCAAATTTAACACAACAAAACTAACAAAGTTAAACTAGAACCCAACAAAACTAACAAAATTAAACTAGAACCCAACAAAACTATCAGATTAAACTAATTTAACACAACTATCAAAACCAAAACCAAAGAACACTCCCCCCATACTTAAACAACACATTGTCCTCAATGTAGCACAATTAAAAGATTAAAAGCAATTAAGCCATCAAATAGAATCGGACAAATGTAATAAAAGTAAAGAAGGAGATAGGAAAAGAAAAACTCCCTAAGTCATGGTGGAGGAAGAGTAGGGTGGAGTAATGAAGTCTCCTCCACCACTACGTCCACTAAAGAAGGGTTTGTGAGGAATGGATTAAGTCGGTGTCCATTGACCTCGAAGCTCTTGTGTGTGGAGTCGCTTTTGATCTCAACTATATCATAAGGAAAAACATTAGTAACAACAAAAGGACCAATCCACTTAGACCTCAACTTACCACTCATGAGTCCAAGCATAGAATTATACAATAACACTTTTTGCCCAATCATGAAGTCCTTCTTAATTATCATGCTATCATGGAATTTCTTGGTCTTTTCTTTGTAGAACTTGGCATTCTCATACGCTTCTAGGCGGATCTCATCTAACTCACTCAGTTGCAACTTTCTTTCCTCACCAGCATGATCCATAGAGAAGTTGCAGGTCTTCACTGCCCAGTATGCTTTGTGCTCAATCTCCACTGGAAGACAACATGCCTTTCCAAAGACAACCCGATAAGTAGACATTCCTATGGGTGCTTTGTAGGCAGTCCTATGTGCCCAAAGAGCATCATCAAGCCTGGTACTCCAATCTTTCATGCTTGGCTCCATAATCTTCTCTAAAATTCTCTTGATCTCCCTGTTTGAAATTTTTGCTTGTCCATTGGTTTGGGGGTGGTATGGTGTGGATACCCTGTGGAAAACCCCATACTTTTTAAGCAAGGCATGCATTGATTTGTTGCAAAAATGGGTTCCTTGATCGCTATCGATTGCTTTAGGTACTCCAAACCTGCAAAAAAGATTAGATCTGACAAAATCTACAACAACCTTAGCATCATTAGTTCTAGTGGACTTGGCTTCCACCCATTTTGAAACATAATCAACTGCAAGGAGAATGTAAACATAACCAAAAGATATAGGAAAAGGGCCCATGAAATCTATACCCCAGACATCAAACACCTCACAGAATAGCATAGGTTGCTAAGGCATTTGTTGTCACCATGTAAGTGCACTTCCTGCTCTCTGACACTGCTCACAAGTGCTACAAATATTCCATGCATCTTTAAAAATCATGGCCCAGTAAAAGCCACAGTCAAGCACTTTGCGAGCCATCCTTTGAACACCCAGATGACCTCCCGGTGCGGAAGAATGATAGAACTGTAAGACTGAGTCAGTCTCATGATCTGGAATGCATCGTCTAATGACCTGATCACTGCACAATTTCCACAAGTAGGGGTCATCCCAAATAAAATGCTTAGCATCACTCTTAATTTTATCTTTTTGAGCCTTAGATGCTAAGGGAGGAAAAACAGAAGCAACTAAATAATTGACAATGTTAGCAAACCAGGGAGTAGAAAAAGAATCAGAAATACTATACAATATATATAAATGATCATCCAGGAAATCATCCCGAATGGGTGAATCCTCATCAGACACATGTTCAATCCGACTCAAATGACCAGCTACTAAATTTTGTGCTCCGCTCCTATCATGGATCTCCAAGTCAAATTCTTAGAGCCAAAGCATCCATCGGATCAACCTAGGCTTTGAATCAGCCTTCTACAACAAGTACTTTAAAGCTGCATGGTCAGTATAAACAATAATTCGAGTACCAAGCAAATAAGAACGAAATTTTTCAAGAGCAAAAACTATGGCTAGTAGCTCCTTCTCAGTAGTAGTATAATTCGCTTGGGCAGCATCTAAAGTCCTAGAAGCATAATATATCACCCTAGGCAATTTATCAATTTTCTGATCAAGGACAACCCCCAATGCATAATTTGATGCATCACACATAAGCTCAAAAGGGGCTCTCCAGTCGGGTGCCTGGATAATGGGGGTGGTAGTCAGTGCTCTTTTGAGGCAATCAAAAGCCTCTTTGCATTTATCATTAAAGTCAAACTCCACCTTCTTTTGCAACAAGTTGGATAGTGGAAGGGCTACTTTGCTAAAATATCTTATAAAGCGCCTGTAGAATCCTGCATGACCAAGAAAAGATCGCACCTCTCGCACGCAAGAGGGGTAAGGCAATTGTGAAATAACAAAATTTTTTGCAGGATCTACTTCAATGCCCCTATTGGAGATAATGTGGCCTATAACTATACCTTGCTCAACCATAAAATGACATTTTTCAAAATTTAGAACAAGGTTAGTTTCAGTGCATCTATTCAAAACCTTTTCCAGACTATCCAAACAAACATCAAAAGAGGATCCATATACAGTGAAATCACCCATAAACACCTCTATGCAATTTTCTAAAAAATCTCTAAAAATACTAATCATGCACCACTGGAAGGTACCAGGGGCATTGCACAGGCCGAAAGGGATCCTCCTATAGGCAAAAGTGCCGAAGAGGCAGGTGAATGTGGTCTTTTCCTGATCCTCAAGAGCAATAGTGATTTGCATATAACCAGAAAAACCATCAAGGAAACAGTAGTGAGATTTACCTGCCAAGCGTTCAAGCATCTGGTCAATGAATGACAGTGGAAAATGGTCCTTTTTGGTAACCTGGTTAAGCCTCCTATAGTCGATGCATACTCTCCAACTGTTCTGCACCCGAGTAGGAATCAGCTCATCCTTCTCATTTTTTATCACGGTGAGGCCGATTTTCTTCGGAACTACCTGGGCGGGACTCACCCATTGGCTGTCGGAGATAGGATAAATGATTCCAGCTTGCAAAAGCTTGGTTACCTCCTTCTTCACTACATCAAGAATCACCGGGTTGAGTCTTCTCTGTGGCTGTCTTACTGGTTTAGCCCCATCTTCTAAATTTATTCGATGCATACATGTGGATGGGCTAATACCAGGAATGTTCGCCAGGGTCCGGCCTATAGCCTTCTTATGCTTCTTGAGAACTGATAACAGCTTCTCATCTTGCTCATCAACAAGGGAAGCAGATATAATTGCTGGAAAACTTTTACTATCATCCAAGTAAGCATATTTTAAATTTGATGGCAGAGGCTTCAATTCTGGTGTGGATGGCTGGATAGTGGTAGAAAGAGATGGTTTCTCAGTCTGTACCTCATAAAGAAAATCAGAAGTATGTGTACTTCCTGAAACATGGTTAGTTCTATCTGACTCTATAAAATCAATCTCAAGAGGTTAAACATCACCAGACATGTAATCAATATCAAATTCAGATTCACTCTCAGCATCAAATTCAGACATATGATCAAGTACAAATTCAGATTCAATGCATGAAGAGTGACAGGCATGCTGATTAGAATGAAGATCAATCATGTATTCATCAACAATATGGTCAATTATTTCAACACGAAATACAGAAAGATCTTCAGATGGGTGTTCCATAGCATCAAGAATATTAAAATGAACAGTTATATCACCAAACTCCACAGATAGTGTGCCTACATATACATCGATCTTAGTTCTAGCAGTTTTCATAAATGGTATGCCTAGAATGATGGGAGCTGATCCTTTAGAAAATCCCTCCTCCATATTTAAAATATAAAAAACAACAGGGAAAATCAGCTCACCAACTCTAACTAAGACATCCTCTATTAAACCAGTAGGATAGGCAACACTTCTATTAGCTAAATGAATTACCATATCAGTTGACTTCCAAGGACCTAGAGATAGAGAATTAAAAATAGACAGAGGCATAACACTAACAGAAGCTCCTAAATCTAGCATGACATTGTCAAACTTATTGTTCCCTATAATACAAGGTATGCTGAATGTACCTGGATCTTTACATTTTTCAGGGATTTGGGGAACAGAATTACCAATCAATGCGGAGACATTTCTGCCCATACTAATTCTTTCACTTCCTTTAAGCTTCCGCTAATTAGTGCACAACTCTTTCAAGAATTTAGCATACCTTGGAATTTGCTTTATTGCATCAAGCAGAGGTATGTTTACCTCTACTTTCCTAAATGTTTCCAAGATCTCCTTCTCTGCCTCTTGCATTTTTTTGTTGGAAATTTCTCTTGGAGGGAATGGAAGAGGGATATGCTGCTTCTCTTTAGATTCACCTGCATAGAAATTGTTAGGTAACTTACTCTTTAAATTTTTGTCATCATCTTTTTCTGGAGTAGAGTGAGGTTGGGCAGGTTCATTGGCGAATGAGGAAGATGCTACTGGTTGAGGTCCTTGACACTGTTTTCTTGACCTCAATGTAATGGCACTCACATTTTTGGGATTCTGGACAGATTGAGAAGGTAATCTATCAGAATTCTGGGACTATTGTTGATTTAACTGTGTAGCCAACTGTCCCATCTGATTAGTTAAGCTCTGAATGGAGGCTCTGGTCTCTTGTTAAAACTGCATGTTTTGCATAGTCATTTTCCTCACAAGTTCTTCAAGGGAAGGTTGCGGAGGGGCCTCAACTATTTGCTGTTTCTGGGGCTGTTGTTGTTGTTGCTGCTGGATTGGTGGAGGAAAGTATGGTCTGCTTGGGCCAGCAGCATTTTGAAAATAAGGTTGTTGTTGTTGCTACTGCTGTTGTGAAAGATTCAACCATCTAAGGTTGGGATGATTCCTCCATTCGGGATTGTACCTGTTGCTGGAGAGGTCATAATTATTCTATTGTGGCTGATTTTGCTGCTGAGGTTAAGGAGGTCTGTTGTAGATGTTTGCAGCATAAGCTTCAGGCTATTCAATTGCTTCAGATTATTGCACAGAAGGGCAAAGGTCTATGTGGTGGTCGGCAGAGGAGCATAAACCACAGAGTCTGGCGACAGGTGCAAATTTTTTATTCATGGCCAGTTGGGTTACCAGGTTAACCAAGGCATCTAGTTTACCTTCAAGCTTCTTAGTCTCACCTGATGAATTCGTGGCTACTTTATGCACTCCTCTAATGACAATAGCATCAATTCTGGCACTAAATTGCTGGGAGTTGGAAGCCATCTTCTCAATTAAATTTCTGGCTTCAGCAGGAGTAATGTCTCTAAGGGCTCCACCACTGGCAGCATCTATCATACTTCTCTCCATGTTACTGAGTCCTTCATAAAAATATTGGAGAAGAAGCTGCTCTGAAATCTGGTGGTCATCTCTCCCAGTATTCATATAGGCTCTCTCCACTGAGTTGTCTAATACCTGAAATATCTTTTCTGATGGTCGTGGTCCTGGAAGCAGGGAAATTTTTTTCTAAGAATACTCTCTTGAGGTCATCCCAGCTCGTGATAGACCTTGGAGCAAGGTAATATAGCAAGTCCTTTGCTACTCCCTATAAAGAATGAGGAAAAGCCTTCAGAAATAGGTGATCCTCCTGGACATCTGGTGGTTTCATGGCGGAGCAGACAATATGGAATTCTTTCGGATGCTTGTGTGGGTCTTCACCTGCAAGGCCATCAAACTTTGGAAGCAAATGGATCAGTCCAATTTTAAGAACATATGGGACATCCTCATCAGGGTATTGGATGCACAAGCTTTCGTAGGTGAAATCAGGTGCATCCATTTCCCTTAGAGTCCTCTCACGGGGTGGAGGTTGTGCCATGCTCTCAGGATGTTCAAAATTATAATGCTCAAAGTCACCAATAACAGAATGCTCAGGATGCTCAAAAGGTACTAAATGATGTCTAACTAATCTATGAAATGTCCTATCTATCTCAGGATCAAAGGGTTGTAAGTCAGATGGATTGCCTCTAGTCATACACTAAATTCAGCATGCACAATTAGTTGCCTTCATATGTAAGTAACAGTGTAGGTTTGAACTACAGCTACCCTTAAATGATATCCAAATGACTTGAAATTTTGTGAGAAACCTTATAAAATGATGATAAGATAGCACAAAAAATTTCAAATAAAAATTCGAAGTCTAACTATATAAGCTAAAAATGATAAGTTACGAAAAATAAGTATAATACTTGGAAAATAAAACACTTTTGACAGAATTGCAATTTTTGGAAGAAGGAGACCTCAGCCGGCCTACGGTGGCTTCCATGACAAGGGAAATTTTTTTCTACCCCAAATACATATATAATAATTGCGATTCTGATAACTGGAGCAAAAGTTATGGGCGTTTGATGTTTTGACAAAAATCAAATTTGCTACTTTTTTGGAACTTTCAAAATTGACCAAACTAAGGCCTCCAACTATTTTTTCCACAAAATATGGATCAAAAGAAGTGACCACCAAAAAATTCAGCCAAAAATAACAACTATAGCTACCAAAATTAAAAATCCAAATTAATTCAGCAAGGGTGGTCGCTAAAATCCGTCGCTACATAATTTCCACTACTACTCTGTTTTGCCGAAAGCAAAAGTGGTTACAGAATCCGTCACAAAACACTATTCATAGCAAAACACCCAAAACTGAAAAAGGGGAAGTGCTTAACAGAAAAACTAAAACAGAACACACATTAAACAAAATACCAAGACACTAAACAACACTAACACACACACTAACACTAACACAAGAATTAAACACTAACATGACACTAGCTATTATGAACCTTTGGACACTGCTCCTCGTCAACGATGCCAAATTTGATCGAGGCCGTACCCGAATCAAATAAACATTAAAATGTAGTAACTAGGAAGTGATCCAAGGTTGTTTCCCAATGAGCAATGATAAACCAAATGTTCATAACAGATAGTAGGAAGTAGTAACAAATTGGGGGGGGGGGGGTTGTTTGCTTTTGTAAATTACATAGCGAGTAAAATTGAATTAGAAAAATATCAGAATTAAAATACGTTGCTTCCCCTAGATTCACAAGCAAGTATCTTATCCTAGGTTGCGAGAATTTATCCTTTATCAGTTTAACCACTTAATCCAACCCTAAATTAAATTACTAAGCGAGATATAACATAAGGCATTCATTATGTGATTAAGAAACACATACACCAATTACTCATAAACGATCATTAAGCATGAACGTAAATTAAGCGCAGGGACAATTAATCAAGCACCAAGCATGCATGAATTAATAGCAACAAATTTAGAGTAATTAGTGAAGAGGAAAAACTGAACAGAATTTAATAGTAATAATAGAACCTCAAAGAGAACTGCGCTTGATCCACAAGAGAAAGCAATGCTGGGGACTTAGCCTTCCATTAATCAATAGACAATGAACTTATAAATTGAAGAACGAAATTTTATTGCTACTGGAATTGCAAAACGAAAAAAAAAAATGTATCAAAGAGAAAGCCTAAAACTAGAAAACAAAAATAGAGGAGAGAGAAGAGAGAGGGCCTAAACTAGAACCTTGGTGCTGTTATATAGTTTTCTAGCCCCAAAGCTTACAAATCTGTTTTAAATCCAAGCCCATAAATAAAATCAAATCAAATCTAGATAAGATAAGATCTAGATGAAATAATATCTAGATGAGATCAAATCTAAATAATATCTAGATAAGATAAGATAAGATCTAATTTTGTAGAATAAAATAGTCTGTCCTCTTCAAATCCAAGCCTAATTCTGGATTCAAGCCCAATGCTTCATTAATTCCTAAAATTAGATTAAAAACATCAAATTAGCTGAATGGGCCCAAATAATAAAACTGCCTAATTAATTTGACAATTAAAATTAATCACTACTTAAAATGGTGCAAAAAGGGTTAAGAAATAGGAGAAAATAATGGCACATCAGTCTGATTTCCTTATGTTAATTGAGGAATACGTAGGAGCAAGGGAAACACCCTTGTCAACCACAAAAAAAAAAAATACAAAAGGCATAAAAAGACATTAAAAACGTAAAAGGGAAAAAAACAAATTTAAGTCATATTTGCACACTTGATTAAAGGCTACCGTCCATTGTGACGGATGCGTGGGGTGCTGATACCTTCCCTGTGCGTAAATACAACTCCCGAACCTTTCACACATAAAGTTCGTAGACCACACCTTTTGGTTTTTCCGACGTTTTCCTCGAATAAAATTTTGTGGCGACTCCGCGCATTTTCCTTTCTTGGAAGACGCACCCATGAGCCCCGCGTCGCCCTCCCGCCGAAGGGTAGGTTGCGACAGTTGGTGACTCCACTGGGGAATGTTTTTAGAGAGTTAGGCCTTCTAATCTCGTGCAATATCATGACTTCCTCTTTTGTCGGTTTCCTTTTATTTCCCTTATGTTCTTGTATATAACTCTTTGATGCTTTTAGTATGTTTTTTTTAAAATGTATGCATGAGATAGATGTTTATGCATTTGATGCACACAAGCACCAAACACTATTTGTACACACGGTGAGTTGAAAAGGGGCCCTATACCCGGGTCCATGGGAACATAAGTAGTGGAGGTGAATCTGTGGTCATGTTAGGTCTCCGACTTGCTTGATAACAGTGAACCCTCATCTAGAGTTTTTCTCTTTGATAACATATTGTTGCTGGTAGTCCCTACTACCGTAATATGTTTTTTCAAAGGGGATGACACCTCTAGAAACCGTCAAGAGAGATATGACCACCTTGGGAATTATCACTAAAAGCCTTTTTTAGTTCCTCCCGTGTAGGTCCCTAAAATAGTGGCACGAAGCAAACACCCTGCGTGCCTTTTTAAAAACTACCATGCATATAGTCCTAAATGTCATGTATGCCTTTGCTGTATGATTATTTGTGGATATTGCCATACTGTGTACATCCCCGTGTTATGCTTTTGCGCGTCTGCATCATGTCGTCACGCACGCGTTGTATGTTGGTCTCATCTTTTTTCATGGGAAGCCAGAAGATCCATATCACCTTCTTAACTACACACATGGGGCACTGCACCCCAAATGTGCAAGTAAGAAGATATGATTTTCTGGGCTCTCGTGTCCGTAAATGCATTCATATCATGCATCGCATAAGCGTCTCTTCATGGCATCATAATGAACATATCGTTCCTGCATTTGTCCCTTATCATATTCCAGCATCACATTTTGCATGAGTCATTGCATCATCATGCATATGCGTTCAACATACTTTTTGTTCTACAAACAGCATACCTTTTGTTTTCATGTTTGCTCATGCATGATCCTTGCATTTTCCTCTGCAAAACAAAAACAAAAAAAGGAAGCATGAAAATTCTTGATGCATTCTTAGTTGCATGTGTTAGGTACCATGAGCCAACCATGTTGGGATCATAAACCCGTTTCACTTAAAAACAAAATGATTGAGCATGGTACCTAATGCGTGGTTAACTAGGAAATGAGGTTTCTTCGAGCATCTCAATTTCATAATTACATTTTCCATGCATAGCATACGTATTCCCGAGTCTTTCATCCCTACGAAATGTTGTCGAAGTATTGGCGATCAAAATTTCCATTCCTTGGGTTATGGGGTTGAACCAAGCTCACGCTTTTATGAAAAAGGTTCATAAAGTCAAATTGAAGTATGGAAGTAACCATCTTGCAAAAAATTGGGGCAAAAGATGGATCGAGTTACATCGCTGCTTCGTCTACTACCAAACACATTTGGGACTATTGATGTCCTTGTTACTTCCAGTTTCACCTTGACAAATATGTCATGGACCATGTTAAAAATCTAAATTGATTCAACCCCATGTCTTGCGTAAAAATTCACAATACTTCAACTGTGCATCATTCGCATACATCCATGCTTTTGATTGGTTGCATTGCTCATTGCATTCTTTCCTTGAAAAGAAAAATGAACTTAATCATTGTTATCAAAAGGAAAGAACACGCTTTATGGTGCCCTTACCGAACCCGTGCTAAAGCTAGAGTAATGGGTGAAGTAGAGGAGGTGCAAAAGTAGATGAAGGCCGACATGGAGGCCATGAAAGAGCAAATGGGCACAATGATGGAGGCCATGATGAGCATGAAGAAGATAATGGAAGCCAATGCGGTTGCAATTGCCGCTACCAGTGCCATTGCTAAGGTAGACCCGACTCCCCTGTCTGGCCTCAACCAAATAAATCATCCAACCTCACATAGGGTAGGTCAGGGGGGCAAGGAATTGGGAAGTACTGGTGGCCCCAATTTGTGCAAGTTCAGAAAAAGCATGCGTTCCTGCCATATGGCTTGCCTCACAACTATGCACCACCTAATGTGGTGCACACTCCCGATGAGAATGTCAATAAATCCAATCCCATACTCATTGAGAGCCAACAACCCTAAGCTGATCATGCACATGTCTATCAACCCATCGGGGAGACACATGAAATACCCCCCCCCCCCACACAATCTAGCCAACTTTGAGCCTCGCCTCGGATACGCTCCTAAGGGGCAAACAGTTGGTGGTGTACCCCTGCCAAACACTTTGGAGGGCCCTCAGTTTTGCCCACAACCACAACCCTTGCATGTTGCGATGGGAAGAATCCCTCCTGCTATGGCAGAGAAGGGAAAGTTGGATCATATAGAGGAAAGGCTCAGGGCCATTGAAGGAGGTGGAGATCATGCTTTTGCTAACATGGCAGAGTTGTACCTAGTGCCTGACGTCGTCATCCCTCCGAAGTTCAAGGTGTCAGATTTCGATAAATACAAGGAGACCACTTGCCCCAAGAATCACCTGAAACTGTACTATCGGAAAATG
This sequence comes from Glycine max, assembly GCF_000004515.6. Classification (NCBI taxonomy): domain Eukaryota; kingdom Viridiplantae; phylum Streptophyta; class Magnoliopsida; order Fabales; family Fabaceae; genus Glycine; species Glycine max. The sequence continues at coordinate 24,889,368 of NC_038244.2, forward strand.
GGGGCGTACGTGAAAGATGAAAAATTGTTGATGCATTTCTTTCATGAGAGCCTTACTAGGGTAGCCGCCACATGGTACACTAATCTTGAACCTTCCCGAGTCCATTCTTGGAAGGACCTAATGGTTGCCTTAGTTAGGCAGTATCAGTACAATTCTGATATGACTCTGGATAGGATGCAACTACAGAACATGTGCAAAAAGGGGCATGAATCTTTCAAAGAATACACCCAAAGGTGGAGAGACCTGGCAGCTCAAGTGGCACCTCAATGACGGAGAAAGAAATGATAACAATGATAGTAGACACATTACCAGTGTTCTATTATGAAAAATGGTGGGTTACACACCTTCAAGCTTTGCGGATTTGGTCTTCGCTGGCAAAATGATCGAAGTGGGTCTAAAAAGAGGCAAATCTGATCATCATGCTTTGATAAATGCAAAAACTGGGGCAAATGAAGAGGGTGAGAATGAGGGAGAAACCCAAGCTGTGACTGCCATTCCTATATGGCCAAGTTTCCCACCAACCCAACAATGTCATTACTCAGCCAATAACAACCCTTCTCCTTACCCACCACCTAGTTATCTACAAGGGCCATCCCTAAATCAACCACAAAATCCACCTACCACACAACCAATGCTAAACACCACCTTTAGCACGAACCAAAACACCAACCAAGGAAGGAATTTTGCAGCAAAAAGCCTGTAGAATTCACCCCAATTTTGGTGTCCCATGCTAACTTGCTCCCTTATCTACTTGATAATGGAATGGTAGCCATAACCCCTGCTAGGTTTCCTCAACCTCCATTTTTCCGAGGATACAACTTGAACGCAACATGTGCATATCATGGAGGAGTTCCGGGACATTCCATTGAGCATTGTATGACCTTGAAGCATAAGGTGCAAGGTCTAATTGATGCGGGCTAGCTGAAATTTGAGGAGAACCGCTTGTGAATCCTAACATTGACAAGCGACACCACACATGGGGCAATTTTGAAAGCTATTGTTAGATGTCTCTAATGACTCATTAGGATTTTCAAGTTTATGCCATTATTGTAAACCACAATTACAATGCTAAATAATATGGATAAATTGGACATCGTTGTCTCTCTCATCCTCTCACAAACACATCTTTGCTTATTCAACTTCCACTGGAATGTGAGTGTAAGCCATTAGATTGTTTGCTCAAAGCGACCTGCGCTCCTGCGTGTTAACTGCCAAGACCGTTCAATCAGAAATTACTCGTGCTACACATTCGGTGAGGGTGCCGTAAACAACGAGTAAAGCAAAAAAAAAGATCAAAAAAGAAAAAGGAAAAAAAGAATTTGGTTGACTGTGTTTTCAAGTAAAATATAGACGTTCATGTGACCTCATTTTATCATTCCGGAAAGTTTGTCTTTTTTTAGAGAGAAGTTAGTTATCAAGAATAGGAGTCATTTGACTTAAACCGTCAACTGAAAAAAATCCTTCAACTATTTCTCGTCCTTGAAAAATTCTTTTTGCAAGAATCAAACCGCCTCTTTCATTCTTCCTTGCTACAAGGTTGTGAAAACAAAACAATGATGGAAACCTCAAAGCCCTACACTAGGGCAATGAGAGGCACTATGCATAAACGTCAAGTGAACCTAGGGGCAGATTAGAAGTTCTCACCCAATAGGTTCCCTACTACAAGGTCATGACGAAAGACAACGATTGGTACCTCAAAGCCTTACACTGGGGCAATGAGGGGCATAGTGCATGAGCCTCAAGAGAACATAGGGGCATATCAAAAGTTCTCACCCGTCGATGTTTCTAAAAAAAAAAGGGGACAAACCCTGGAATTTCGATGGATTGATTAAACATCAAACGACTCCGTTGCCGTCACTCCAAAATGGTCAAGTGACTAAATCAAACAGAACACACACTTTGAGGCAATTCTCGGAGAGATTTGCGAAAAATAGGATAAGGTTGCATGAATTATCACCTCTTTCAAAAGGACAGTCAATCTGTGTTTTCCAAAAAAAAATTAAATCAAAATCAAAATCACAAAATAGGGAAAGAATGTCATGAACATTGTACGACTTTCCATTGCATTGCATTGTTTCATATGAAATCCGCATTTACCAAATTTCATGACAAAAGTTGCATGCATCTGCATCCCTAAAAATCATGTTAACTGCATAGATTTCCTACATCTAATGTCCAATCTTTTGAATTTGGGATGATCGGCCCTCTCAATGAGTCAATCTCTTCCTTTCTCATAAGGGTGGACCCTTGGGTTCTAGTACCCTCACCTTCAGAGGGCTACACGCCCTCGCCTTCAAAGGACTACACGTCCTCGCCATCAGAGGACTACACGTCCTTGCCATCAGAGGACTACACGTCCTCACCAACAGAGGGCTGCACGCCCTCACCTTCAAAGGGTCGCATACCCTGACCTTCAGAGGACTACACGTCCTCACCTTCAAAGGGCTACATGCCCTAACCTTCAAAGGGCTACACGTCCTCGCCATCAGAGGACTACACGTCCTCGCCTTCAGAGGGCTACACGCCCTCGCCTTCAGAGGACTACACGTCCTCTCCTTTAGAAAGCTGCATGCCCTCACCTTAAGAGGACTACACGTCCTTGCCATCAAAGGACTACACGTCCTCGGCTTCAGAGGGCTACATGTCCTCACCTTCAGAGGGCTACACGCTGATGTGCCATTATTTTCTCCTATTTCTTAACCCTTTTTGCACCATTTTTAGTATTTATTAGTCTTAATTGTCAAATTAATTAGGCAGTTTTATTATTTGGGCCCATTCAACTAATTTGATGTTTTTAATCAAATTTTAGGAATTAATGAAGCATTGGGCTTGAATCCAGAATTGGGCTTGGACATGAAGAGGGCAGACTATTTATTCTACAAAATTAGATCTTATCTTATCTTTATCTTATCTAGATATTATTTAGATTTGATCTCATCTAGATATTATTTAATCTAGATCTTATCTTATCTTATCTAGATTTGAATTTAATTTATTTATGGGCTTGGATTTAAAACAGATTTATAAGCTTTGGGGCTGGAAAACTATATAACAGCACCAAGCTTCGGGTACGACCTCGATCAAATTTGGCGCCATTGTCGGGGAGCAGTGTCCAATGGTTCATAATAGCTAGTGTCGTGTTAGTGTTTAATTCTTGTGTTCGTGTTTAATTCTTGTGTTAGTGTTAGCGTTGTGTTAGTGTGTGTGTTAGTTAGTGTTGTTTAGGGTCTTGGTATTTTGTTTAGTGTGTGTTCTATTTTAGTTTTTCTGTTAAGCGCTTCCGTTGTTTCAGTTTTGGGTGTTTTGCTGTGAATAGTGTTTTGCGACCACTTTTGCTTGCGGCAAAATAGATGAGTAGTGGAAATCATGTAGCAACGGATTTTAGTGACCACCCTTGTTGAATTAATTAGGATTTTTTGTTTTAGTAGCTAGAGTTGTTATTTTGGGCTGAATTTTTTTGTGGTCACTTATTTTGATCCATATTTTGTGGGAAAAATAGCTGGAGCCCTTAGTTTGGTCAGATTTGAAAGTTCCAAAAAAGTAGCAAATTTTATTTTTGTCAAAACTTCAAACGGCCATAAGTTTTACTCCGGTTATCAGAATTGCTATTATTATATATGTATTTGGGGTAGAAAAAAAATTCCTACGCTATGGAAGCCGGCGTAGGAAATTTCCTACGGCCGGCTGAGGTCTCCATCGTCCAAAAATGGTGATTCTGTCAAAAGTTTTTTATTTTCCAAGTTTTATTCTCTTATTTTTCTTAACTTACCAATTTTAGATTTTATAGTTACACTTTGAATTTTTGTTTGAAATTTTATGTGCTATCTTCTCATCATTTTGTAAGACTGCTCACAAAATTTCAAGTCATTTGGACATCATTTGATGGTAGTTGTAGTTCAAACCTACATTGTTACTTGCATAAGAAGGCAACTAATTGTGCATGTTGAATTTAGTGTATGACTAGAGGAAATCCTTCTAACTTACAACCCTTTGATCCTGAGATAGATAGGACATTTCATAGATTAGTTAGACATCATTTAGTACATTTTGAGCATTCCACTACTAATTTTATACTGAGAACATAGCTCAACCTCCACCTCGTGAGAGGACTCTTAGGGAGATGGCTGCACCTGATTTCACTTATGAAAGCTTGTGCATTCAATATCCTGATGAGGGTGTTCCATATGTTCTCAAGACTGGACTAATACATTTGCTACCCAAGTTTCATGGTCTTGCAGGTGAAGATCCTTATAAGCATCTTAAGGAGTTCCATATTGTTTGTTTCACCATGAAGCCCCCTGATGTCCAAGAAGATCATATCTTTCTATAGGCTTTTCCTCATTCTCTGGAGGGAGTGGCAAAAGATTGGCTATACTACCTTGCTCCCAGGTCTATTTTTAGCTGGGATGACCTTAAGAGGGTGTTCTTGGAGAAATTCTTCCCTGCATCTAGGACCACTACCATCAGACAAGACATTTCAGGCATCAGGCAACTTGGTGGAGAAAGCTTGTATGAGTACTGGGAAAGATTCAAGAAATTGTGTGCATGCTGCCCTCACCACCAGATTTCTGAGCAACTTCTTCTTTAATATTTCTATGAGGGACTTAGCAACATGGAGAGGAGTATGATTGATGCTGCCAGTGGTGGAGCTCTTGGTGATATGACCCCTGCTGAGGCTAGGAATTTGATTGAGAAGATGGCTTCCAACTCCCAACAATTTAGTGCAAGAAATGATGCTATTGTTCTTAGAGGAGTCCATGAGGTGGCCACGGATTCATCTTCATCTACTGAAAATAAAAAGCTTGAAGGAAAACTTGATGCCTTGGTCAACCTAGTAACTCAGCTTGCCATGAATAAGAAATCTACACCTGTTGCAAGAGTCTATGGTCTATGTTCTTCTGCAGATCACCATACAGATCTTTGTCCTTCTTTGCAGCAATTTGGAGTCAATGAGCAACCTGAAGCTTATGTTGCAATCATTTGTAATAGACTCCATCAGCAGCAAAACCAACAACAACAAAATAATTATGACCTTTCAAGAAATAGATACAATCCAGGTTGGAGGAATCATCCAAATCTGAGATGGACAAGTCCTCCACAACAACAACAGCCTGTCCCTCCTTTTCAGAATGCTGCTGGTCCAAGCAAGCCATATGTTCCTCCTCCAATGCAGCAACAGCAGCAACAATCACAACAAAGACAACAAGCAACTGAGGCTCCTCCTCAACCTTCCTTAGAAGAGTTAGTGAGGCAAATGACCATCCAGAATATGCAATTTCAACAAGAGACAAGAGCCTCCATTCAGAGTCTGACAAACCAGATGGGACAGATGGCTACTCAGATGAATCAAGCTCAGTCCCAAAATTTTGACAAATTGCCTTCACAAATTGTGCAAAATCCGAAAAATGTGAGTGCCATCACCTTGAGGTCTGGCAACCAAATTCAAGTGCCTCCACTAGTAGCAGCACCTGCACCTGAACCTGTCAAGCTTCATTCTACACTTGAAAAAGAGGATGAGATAGCTGCACAAAAGAGAAAGCTTCCTAATAAAAAATTTCATGCAAGTGGACCTTCTTCTAGTAATTCTGACTTACAACAACATCCTATCCCTCTTCCATTCCCACCTAGAGCAATTCCAAATAAAAAAAAAGGAAGAAGTGGAAAAGGAGATCCTGGAGACCTTCAGGAAAGTAGAGGTAAACATACCTCTGTTGGATGCAATAAAGCAAATTCCAAGATATGCTAAATTCTTGAAGGAGTTGTGCACTCATAAGTGAAAGCTTAAAGGAAGTGAAAGAATTGGTATGGGCAGAAATGTCTCTGCATTGATTAGTAAATCTGTTCCCCAAATCCCTAAAAAATGTAAAGATCCAGGTACATTCAGCATACCTTGTATTATAGGGAACAATAAGTTTGACAATGCCATGCTAGATTTAGGAGCTTTTGTTAGTGTGATGCCTCTGTCTATTTTTAATTCTCTATCTCTTGGTCCCTTGCAGTCTACTGATGTGGTAATTCATTTAGCTAATAGAAGTGTTGCCTATCCTGTTGGTTTCATAGAGGATGTCTTAGTTAGAGTTGGTGAGCTGATTTTCCCTGTTGATTTTTATATTTTAAATATGGAGGAGGGATTTTCTAAAGTATCAGTTCTCATCATTCTAGGCAGACCTTTTATAAAAACTGCTAGAACTAAGATAGATGTATATGCAGGCACACTATCTATGGAGTTTGGTGATATAACTATTCATTTTAATATTCTTGATGCTATGAAACACCCATCTGAAGATCTTTCTATATTTTGTGTTGAAATAATTGACCATATTGTTAATGAATACATGATTGATCTTCATTCTAATCTGCATGCCTGTCACTCTTCATGCATTGAATCTGAATATGTTCTTGATCATATGTCAGAATTTGATGCTGAGAGTGAATCTGAATTTGATATTGATTACATGTCTGCAGATGTTTTACCTCTTGAGATTGATTTTATAGAGTCTGATAGAACTAACCATGTTTCAGGAAGTACACATACCTCTGACTTTCTTTATGAGGTACAGGCTGAGAAACCATCTCTTTCTACCACTATCCAACCATCCACACCACAATTGAAGCCTTTGCCATCAAATTTAAAATATGTTTACTTAGATGAGAGCAAAAGTTTTCCAGTAATTATATCTGCCTTCTTTACTGATGAGCAAGAGGAGAAGTTGTTATCAGTTCTCAAGAAGCATAAGAAGGCTATAGGCTGGACCCTGGCAGACATTCCTGGTATTAGCCCATCCACATGCATGCATTGGATAAATTTAGAGGATGGGGCTAAACCAGTAAGACAGCCACAGAGAAGACTCAACCCGGTAATTCTTGATGTAGTGAAGAAGGAGGTAACCAAGCTTTTGCAAGCTGGAATCATTTATCCTATCTCTGACAACCAATGGGTGAGTCCCGTCCAGGTAGTCCCGAATAAAACCGGCCTCGCTGTCATAAAAAATGAGAAGGAGGAGTTGATTCCAACTCGGGTGCAAAACAGTTGGAAAGTCTGCATCGACTATAGGAGGCTGAACCAGGTTACCAAAAAGGACATATTTTCCACTGCAAAAATATCTGTTATTTCACAATTGCCTTACCCCTCTTGCGTGCGAGAGGTGCGATCTTTTCTTGGTCATGTAGGATTCTACAGGCGCTTTATAAGAGATTTTAGCAAGGTAGCCCTTCCACTATCCAACTTGTTGCAAAAGGAGGTGGAGTTTGACTTTAATGATAAATGCAAAGAGGCCTTTCATTGCCTCAAAAGAGCATTGACTACCACCCCTATCATTCAGGCACCTGATTGGATAGCCCCATTTGAGCTAATGTGCGATGCATCCAATTACACATTGGGGGTTGTCCTTTCTCAAAAGATCTCCTTACTTCAGCTTACTTCTTTTCCACCATGACTTAGGGAGTTTTTCTTTTCCTATCCCTTCCTTTACTTTTATTACATTTGTCCGATTCTATTTGATTGGTTAATTGCCTTTAATCTTTTAATTGTGCTACATTGAGGTCAATGTGTTGTTTAAGTATGGGGGGGAGTGTTATTTGGTTTTGGTTTTGCTAGTTTTGTTAAATTTATTAATTTTGTTAGTTTTGTTGGGTTTCTAGTTTAATATTTTAGGTCAATTTTGTTTGCATATACAACTTTGCATGTTTTTCTTTGAATTATGGGATATGTTCAAGTAATGGATAATTGTTTTGAAAATAAAAGTTTCTTGACATTTTGTGATTTGAAATCCTTGTTTTTCCTCTACATGTCATGATAGTTTTGAAAGCTCAATTTGAAAGTGATAAGTTTACCTTTGTGAGAATTTGAGCCATCCATCATCATAATCTTTTGGTGTGTTTTGCCCCATTGATTGCTTGCACAATAGCCTTGGCTTGATTCTTGTTGATGCTTCCTAATTCACATGTGTCATACCCTAATTTCGTCCGGGGATTATTACTTGTTGACATGCAACCTTTGGTTAGCCGCTTTGAGATACTTGGAATCCTTTGTTACACAATAAATGAAGTCCCGAGACATGTCATAAATCAAAAGGAAGCAGGCTAGGGCAATCCGTGAAATTCCGTGATGTGGCGGAAATCGAAAAGAGGTGTTTTTGCGTAATCCGTGAGTTTCCGTAACTCCTTCGAAAGCTAAAAAAGAGTAAATATATATTCCGTAAGGATTCATAACCTTGCGGAAGGAAAATAAGTATCGTTACGAAATTCGTAAAGTTTCGTAACGTTACGAAAAAAGAATTACCAAAAAAATAGAAGGGGGGTGCATTTAGTAAAAAAGGGGGTACAAATAGCAATCTGGCCACTTGAGCCTTCCAGATCCTTCCTCCAGAAGGCTGTTACTTCTGGAGGAAGCAACCTTGCTCGCCTGGGCGAGCTGGGTGGCAAGCTCCTCCCCTATTTTGCTATAAATAGGGGGAGGAGTGAAGAAGAAAAGGGTCCAGCCTTCTTGGCACTTCTTATTCTCTCGAAATTGCTGAGGAAAATTATTTCCGTGAAGAAAATCCAAGCCGAGGCGCTTCCGTAACGTTTCCGTGAGTAATTACACGAAGATTCTCGATCGTTCTTCAAATATTCATCGTTCGTTCTTCGTTTTCTTCAGTCTTCAACGGGTAAGTACTTCAAACCGAGCTTTTCAATTCATTCTATGTACCCGTGGTGGTCCACATTTTGTTTCATGTATTTTTATTCTCGTTTTCATTCGCTTTTTATACCCCCTTTTGACATGCTTAAGCCATTTATTTAAGTCATTTCTCGCCTAATCTAAAAATAAAATAAATTTCCACCGATTGTTTGAATTGTATCATCCGTTAATTTCGGTTAAAATGAATTCCGACCGTTCGGTCGTGCCGTAACCACGTTGGAAATAAAAAAAGAGGTAAAATAATAATATAATAATCAAAAAATGCCTTTTAGTAAAATAAAGCGAAAAAACAATCGGACGTTTTCTCTTTGGGATTTGTCATTCTTAATTGAATTGACTAATAACTAAAGTGAAACTAAAGGCTAAAATCAACTCGCCTAGTCAAGCTCATCCACAAAAATAGGGTTTTAAAAATTTATCATTTCAGTTTCTTACCAAGTAAAATGGATCATATTTAAGGTCCAACGCCTTAAAATGATCACCTCTCAAGTAAAAAGAATCGCTTGATTCACGCTTAAGAAAGAACTACGTAGGTCTGATTTCCTCTTCGATGGAGGGTACGTAGGAGCAAGAGCCCCGCTTTTGTCGACCTCAAAAAATAAAAAGAACTAAAAGTTAAGATAACACAATTTCCACAATTCTGAAAAATAGGTTGTTGTCCTTTGAGACAAACGTAAGAGGTGCTAATACCTTCCTCAAGCGTAAATATAACTCCCGAACTTAGAATTTTCATTTTGACCGGTTTCCTTCGGTTTTTCTGACGTTTTCCACAAATAAACGTTGGTGGCAACTCCGCGCATCTTTCCTCCTTTGGAAAGCGCACCCATGAGCCACGCCTTCGCTCGCCCGCAAAAGGGCACGTTGCGACAGTTGGCGACTCCACTGGGGACTTTTTTGTGAGTTAGGCCTATTTTAAAGAATTGTGGAATTGTGAAACTTTGTGTGTGCATTTTGTTGAACTGTGTAAAATGTAAATAATTGTTGTATATTTCGCATTCTTTACATTGCATTCTAAGCACCCACGGGTTTGAGTAAAAAAGGGGCCCTATACCCAGGTTCATGGGAATTTAAGGAGTGGAGGTGAATCTATCATCATGCTAGGTCTCCGACTTGCTTGATAATAGTGAAACCTCGTCTAGAGCTTTCTCTCTTTATAATGTGTTGTCGCTGGTATTCCATACCTCCACAATATTATTATCTTGAGTGATGATACCTCTAGAAAACAGCCGTGTGAGTTATGAATTGTTGGGGAGTAGTTATTAGAGACCCCTAGATATTATCCTATAGGTTCCCAAATAGGGGCAAAGAGCAAACACGCTCCGTGCCATTCGTTCTCATGCATTTTTGGTAAATAGCACTAGTTTATAGTTTTGCTAGTGATGTTTGGTTTCTTTAGAGTAATGCGTAACCTTTTTAATACTACGTTGAGGCGCCATCATGCCCAAAACGTAGCATTAAAGTTGGATCTCTGCAGTCTCGTATGTGCGAATTACCCCTTTGTGTTGTTTTCTTTCCGTTTCATGCATGCGCATCTACATCATACTGTCACACATGCGTTGTATGTGGGTCTCGTCTTTTGTCATGGGAAGCCGGAAGATCCATATCGTCTTCTTAACTGCACACATGGGGCACTGCGCCCCCCAAATGCGCAATAAGGAGAGATAATTTTTCGGGCTCTCGTGTTCGTAAATGCATTCATATCATGCACCGCATAAACATCTCTTCAACATCATAATGAACATATCGTTCCTGCATTTGTCCATTGTCACATTCCCATTTTGCATGAGTCATTGCATCATCATGCATATGCGTCCAACATACTTTTTGTTCTACATGTTTGCTCATACATGATCCTTGTATTTTCCTCTACAAACAAAAACAAAAAAAAGGGAAGCATGAAAGTTCATGATGCATTCTTAGTTGCATGTGTTAGGTACCATGAGCCAACCATGTTGGGATCATAAACCCATTTCTAAAATTAAAAAAAAAACACAAACAACAAAACAAAATGATTGAGCATGGTACCTAATGCATGGTTAATTAAGAAAGGATGTCTCTTCGAGCATCTCAATCTCATAATTACATTTTCCATGCATAGCATGCGTATTCTCGAGTCTTTCATCCCTATGAAATGTTGTTGAAGTATTGGCGATCAAAATTGCCATTCCCTGGGTTATGGGGTTGAACCAAGCTCGTGCTTTTACGAAAAGGTTCATCGAGTCAATTTGAAGCATGGAAGTAATCATCTTGCAAAAATTGGGGCAAAAGATGGATCGTGTTACATCATTGCTTCGTCTACTGCCAAACACATTTAGGGCTGTCGATGTCCCTGTTACTTCCAGTTTCACCTTGATGGAGATGTCATGGACCATGTTGAAAATCTAAATTGATTCAACCCCATATCCAGTGTAAAAATTTTCAATACTTCAACTGTGCATCATTCGCATACATCCATGTTGTTCATTGGTTGCATTGCTCATTGCATTCTTTCGTTGAAAAAAAAAAGAGAACTTAATCATTGTTATAAAAAACGAAAAAAAAACATGCTTTACGGTGCCCTCACCAAACTTGTGCTAGAGCTAGAGTAATGGGTAAAGTAGAGGAGATACAAGAGAAGATGAAGGCCGACATGGAGGCCATGAAAGAGCAAATGGCCACTATGATGGCCATGATGAGCATGAGGAAGATAATGGAAGCCAATGCGGTTGCAGTTGCCGCTACCAACATTGTTGCTAAGGTGAAACCGAAGTCCCCATCGGGCCTCAACCAAATGAATCATCCAACCTTAGCTATGGTAGGCAAAAATTTGGGAAGTACGGGCGGCCCCCATTATGCGCAAAGTCAAAACAAGCATGCCTTCACGCCATATGGCTTGCCTCCCAACTATACACCACCCAATGTAGCGTACACTCCCAGTGAGAATGTCAATAACTCCACTCCTATACTCATTGAGAGCCGACAACCCCAAACTGATCATGCACATGTCTCTCAACCCGTGGGAGAGACATATGAAATTCCCCATCACAGTCTAGCCGACTTCGAGCCTTGGCTCGGATATGCCACTGAAGGGCAAGCAGTTGGTGGTATACCCCTTGAAAACACTTCGGAAGGCCCTCAGTATCACCCCCAGCTACACCTCTTGCATTCCACAACAAGTAAAAACCCTCATGCTATGGCAGAAATGGGAAAGTTGGATCATCTAGAGGAAAGGCTCAGGGCCATTGAAAGAGGTGAAGATTATGCCTTTGATAACCTAAAAAAGTTGTTCCTAGAACCCAATATCATCACCCCTCCCAAGTTCAAGGTGTTGGACTTTGACAAGTACAAGGGGACTACTTGCCCCAAGAACTATCTAAAGATGTATTATCGGAAGATGGGGGCATGCGCAAAAGATGAGGAATTACTGATACATTCCTTCCAAGAAAGTCTTACTGGGGTAGCTGTTACCTGGTACACTAACTTGGAACCTTCCCGAGTCCATTCTTGGAAGGACCTAGTGGTTGCCTTCGTTAGGCAGTGTCAGTATAATGTCTTCGGATAGGATGCAACTACAGAACATGTGCAAAAAGAGGGCAAGAATCTTTCAAAGGATACGCCCAAAGGTGGAGAGACTTGACAGCTCAAGTAGCACCTCAATGACAGAGAAAAACAATGATGACAATAATAGTAGACGCATTACCAGTATTCTACTATGAAAAGATGGTGGGCTACACACCTTCAAGCTTTGATGATATGGTCTTCACCGACGAAAGGATCAAAGTGGGTCTGAAAAGAGGCAAATCTGATCATCTTGCTTTGATAAATGCAAAAAAAAAAAAAAAAGCTGGGGCAAATAAAGAGGGTGAGGATGAAGGAGAAGCCCGTGCTGTGACTGCCATTCCTATACAACCAAGTTTCCCACCAACCCAACAATGTCATTACTCAGCCAATAACCAATCTTCTCCTTACCGACTGCCCAGTGTCATACCCTAATTTCGTCCGGGGACCTTTGCTTGATGACATGCGACCTTTCTTTGGTCCTTGTGAGGTGCTTGGTACCCATCATTAGGCAATTTGTGAAATTCCAGGACATGCCGAAAAACCAAAAAAATATTGATGCACAATCCGTAAGTTTCCGTGACACACCGGAATTCAAATGGAAGCATCGTTGCATAATTAAGTGAGGTTCCGTAACATTCCGTAAGTCAAAAAGGGGATGATTATGTAATCCGCAAGGTTCCGTAACATTACGGAAAGAAAACAAGTATCGTTACGAAATTCGTAAGTTTCCGTAACTTTACGAAAAAAGAATCACCAAAAAAAGCAGAGGGGGGTGTACTTAGTAAAAATGGGGGTGCAAATAGCACCCAGGCCCACTTGGGCCCTCTAGAATATTCCTCCAGAAGGCTGTTGCTTCTGGAGGAAGCAACCTGGCTCGCCTGGGCGAGCTGGGCGGCAACCACCTCCCCTATTTTGCTATAAATAGGGGAGGAAGTGAAGAAGAAAAGGGTTAAGCCCCTTAGGCACTTCTCTCTCTTTCGAATTTGCTTGGAAAAATTGTTTCCGTGAAGAAAATCTAAGCCGAGGCGCTTTCGAAACGTTTCCGTAACGTTTTCCGTGAGGAATTTCGCAAAGGTTTCAACCGTTCTTCGACGTTCTTCATTCGTTCTTCATCGTTCTTCGATCTTCAACGGGTAAGTACCTCGAACCAAGCTTTTCGATTCATTCTATGTACCCGTAGTGGTCCACATTGTGTTTCGTGCATTTTTATTCTCGTTTTGTTTACTTTTTATACCCCCTGTTGACGTGCTTAAGCCATTTTACTTAAGTCATTTCTCGCTTAACTTAAAAATAAAATAAATTTCCACCGAACGTTTGAATTGTATTATCCATTAACTTCGGTTAAAATAAATTCCGACCGTTCGGTCGTGCCGTAACCACGTTGGAAATCAAAAAGAGGTAAAAAATAATATAATAATCAAAAAGACATCTTTTAGTAAAATAAAGCGGAAAATCAATCGGACGTTTTCTCTTTGGGATTTCTCATTCTTAATCGAATTGATTAATAACTAAAGTGAAACTAAGGCTAAAATCAACTCGCCTAGTCAAGCTCGTCCACAAAAATAGGCTTTTGAAGTTTGTCATTTCAATTTCTCACTAAGTAAAATGGATCATTTTTAAGGTCCAACGCCTTAAAATGATCACCACTTAAGTAAAAAAGAATCACTTGATAAGCAAGAACTACGTAGGTCTGATTTCCTCATCACAATTGAGGATACGTAGGAGCAAAAGCCCCGCTTTTGTCGACCACCCCAAGAGATCGTTAATGGTCCAATGCCTTAACGTTTCTCTCCTTTCAAAAAAAAGAGATCGTTAATGGTCCAACGCCTTAACGTTTCTCCCCTTTCAAAATCAAAAGACCGTTTAATGGTTCAACACCTTAAATGACCTTTTGTTAAAAAAAAAACATATTTTGCAAAAAAGACAAAAACAACTTAACCAAACACTTTGTTCCAAAAGAACTACGTAGGTCTGATTTTCTCATCCCAAATTGAGGAATACGTAGGAGCAAAGGGAAACACCCTTGTCGACCACAAAAAGAGAAAATATAAAAAGGGTATAAAGGATATAGAGACATAAAAAGGGAACATGAAAAATCAAAGTCATGTTTGCACATTCGATTAAAGGCTGCCGTCCCTTGGGGCGGACGTGTGGGGTGCTAATACCTTCCCCGTGCGTAAATACAACTCCCGAACCTTTCACTTAAAAGTTCGTAGATCGCGTCTTTTCCGGTTTTTCCGACGTTTTCCTCAAATAAACGTTGGTGGCGACTCCGCGCGTATTCCTTTCGTGGAACACGCATCCCGCGAGTCACGCGTCGCCCTCCCGCCGAAGGGTAGGTTGCGACACCCAGTTATCCACAAAGGCCATCCCTAAAACAACCACAAAGTCTACCTACCGCACCTCCAATGACAAACACCACCTTTAGCATAAACCAAAACACCAACCAAGAAATGAATTTTGCAGCGAGAAAGCCTGTAGAATTCACCCCAATTCCAGTGTCCTATGCTGACTTGCTCCCATATCTACTTGATAATTCAATGGTAGCATAACCCCAACCAAGGTTCATCAACCTCCATTTCTCCGAGAATACGACTCGAACGCAACGTGTGCTTGTCAAGGAGAAGCCCCGGGGCATTCCATTGAGCATTGTAGGGCTCTGAAGCGTAAGGTGCAAGGTCTAATTGATGCAGGCTGGCTGATATTTGAGGAGAATCACGTGTAAATCCTGAAATTGACAAGAGATGCCGCACATGGGGCAATTTTGAAAGCTGTTGTTAGATGTCTCTAATGACTCATCAGGATTTTCAAGTTTGTACCATTATTGTAAACCACAGTTACAATGTTAAATGAAATGGATGAAGTTGATATCTTTGTCCCTCATCCTCTCACAAACGCATCTTTGCTTATTCAACTTTCACCGGAATGTGGGTGCAAGCCATTGGTCTGTTTGCTCAAGCGACCTGTGCTCCTGAGTTTGGACTTCCAAGACCATTCAATCAGAGATTACTCATCTTGCACGTTGTTGGGGGCGCCGTAAAACAACGAGTAAAGTTCAAAACAAATAAATTTTAAAATAAAAAAAAAAGTGGTCAAAAAGAAAAAAAGCATTTGATTGACTTGTTTTCAAGACGTTCATGTGACCTCATTTTATCATCCTGGAAAGTTTGTCGTTTTAGAGAGAAGTGAGTTATCAAGAATAGGATGTTGGACAAATGGTCTCAGTTAACTTAAGAAAAATGGGGGTTGAATTAAGATACGAAGACTATTCCCCAATTAAACTTTCACTCTCTCTTTTTGGATTAACAATGCACCCTTAACATGAATTACTCAAAAGACAATTCAAAATAAACTTCTCTAAAGCAAAAGATAAATGGCAATAAATAAAAGAAGTATAAGGGATAAAACTTTTTGGGCAATGAAAACTCTCTTTAAATTCGTGTTTCCAAGTCACATATAAATAGACCTTTGATGGCCATTCATAAAAAATTTGATAGATGTGACTCTTGGAAGTTATTTTCTGAAAATCCCCTCTGGTAATCGATTACAAGACTTGTGTAAACGATTACAGGTTTTAAAAATTTAATTAAAACGTTAGATAAGCTGCTGGTAATCGATTACTAGAGAGCAAATCTCAATTTGAAATGATAGAATTCTTTGGTCAAACCTTTTGTTTGTTTTCAATTTGGAAACTTCTTCCTAAAGATTCTAACAGATCAAACTTCATCATACATCTTGACTTTCTTGGATTCTTGTCTTGAGTAAAACTTAGAAGCACTTGATCCTTTACCATCATCAAGACATCAAAACATCTTGCTTCTACATAGGAGTCATTTGACTTAATCCATCAACTGAAAAATCCTTCAACTATTTCTCGTCCTTGGAAAATTCTTTTTGCAAGAATCAACTGCTTCTTTCATTCTTCCTCACTACGAGGTTGTGAAAACAAGACAACAATTGGTACCTCTAAGCCCTACATTGGGGCAATAAAAGGCACCATGCAAAAAACCTCAAGCGAACCTAGGGGCAGATTAGAAGTTATCACCCAATAGGTTCCCAGCTACAAGGTCATGACGAAAGATAACAATTGGTACCTCAAAGCCTTACACTGGGGCAATGAGGGGCATCGTGCATGAGCCTCAAGTGAACATAGGGGCAGATCAAAGTTCTCACCCGTCGATGTTTTTAAACAAAAAAAGGGGGAGACAAGCCCTGGAATTTCAATAGATTGATTAAACGTCAAACGACTCCATTGTAGTCACTCCAAAATGGTCAAGTGACTAAATCAAACAGAACATACACTCTGAGGGAGTTCCCGGAGAGATTTGCAAAAAGATAGGATGAGGTTGCATGAATTATCACCTCTTTCAAAAGGACAGTCAATCTGTGTTTTCCAAAAAATTAAATCAAAATCAAAATCATAAAATAGGGAAAGAATGTCATGAACATTGTACAACTTTCCACTGCGTTGCATTGTTTCATATGAGGTCAGCATTACCAAATTTCACGACAAAGGTTGCATGCATCTGCATCCCTAAAAATCATGTTAATTGCATAGATTTCCTACATCTCATGTCCAGTCTTGTTGGATGACCGGCCCTCTCGATGAGTCGATCTCTTGCTTTCTCATAAAGGTGGACCCTTGGGTACTAGTACCTATCACCTTTAGAGGACTATATGTCCTCGCCTGTAGAGGGCTGCATGCCCTCGCCTTTAGAGGGCTACGCATCCTCATTTTCAGTGTGCTCCATATCCACACCTTAAGAGAATATAAGGTCCTTTGCCCTTAGATGCTTAACCGAGACTTGCGCTCCCGGTTAAGGGGCCAGTAGTTTCCTTTTATCAGTTCTTGGGCCACCCCATGATATTAGAGGGCGACCAACTGTGCGAGCACATCCAGAGAGGGAGGCTATCACGCATCTACTATGCATACCGGGGCAAGATATCACCCATGCCGCTGCAAAAAGACGAGCGCGGATCATGCGCACCAACATGACCACCCTTACATGGATATAGATGACGTTGCTATTTAGCAACATTCTGCCCAGTGACCCTTACATGAATTAGTGTCTTATCTTTACATGGTTCAATTGATTTCTGATGTCATCTATTGTTTGCAGGGATCGTGCCCATAAGTCGCCCAGTGGGCCCAAAGAAGTCCAACAGGACCCTGGGGTTTCCAGCTCTAGTTACGGGCCTCTGTCAGTCCTACAGGGTGCCCGTTCCCCCAGCGAGGTCATGCCATCACAACATAGGTAAGTATACAGATGGTTCAACTGATTTCTGATACCATCTATTATTTGCAGGAATTGCACCCACAAAGACACCCAGTGGACCCGGAGAAGTCCAACAGGGCCCTGGGGTTTCCAGCTCTGGTTACGGGCCTCTATAGTCCTACAGGGTGCCCGTTCCCCCCGGCAAGGTCATGTCAACATAGGTAAGTATACATATGGTTCAACTGATTTCTGATACCATCTATTGTTTGCAGGAATCGCACCCACAAAGACACCCAGTGGACCCGGAGAAGTCCAACAGGGCCCTAGGGTTTCTAGCTCTGGTTACTGGCCTCTGTAGTCCTACAGGGTGCCCGTTCCCCCCGGCAAGGTCACGTCATCATAGGTAAATATGCACATCGCTCGACTGATTTCTGATTTCATCTATTGTTTGCAGGGATCGCGCCTGCAAAACACCCAGTGGACCCGAAGAAGTCCAAGAGGGTCTTGGAGTTGTCAAGCTCTAATTACAGGTCTCTGTCAGTTCTACGGAGTGCCTGTCACCTCCAGCAAGGGCATCAGGCCCCTTACTAATCGAGCTTTCATCAAGAAGTGTTGCGTCTCCAGGCAGGCGCAGGGCGAAACACCACAGCAGCCTGGGGATGGCCGGCAGCGGGCAACAGACGCACCGCCATCACCTCTAGAGTTCACCTCAGCTCATCCACAAAAAGGTTAGAGCGTTGCTTACGACCCATGGCCGACCAATAGGTGACCAAGTCCAAAGTCAAAGGTAAGGAAAGTACTAGGTCCGTGACCGACAAGCCATCAAGCGTCCAGCTCAAGACGTTAAAGAAGCGCTACTAGGAGGCAACCTAGTACCTTTTAAATCTCTACTTGTTATTTGATCACTTTTGTTTCTCAAGTCATAGCAGGACACACCTAGTTGCTCATGATCCTAGGAATTTAAATAAAACAAGCACAAGCTCGGAAGGTAGTCATACCTCACAAATATATATATATATATATATATATATATATATATATATATATAGATATATATATGTATGTTTAGGTAGAAAGATACCTTGAATATGCATGTATGTAGCAAAAATACTTCACAAAATGTATATATGTATGTTTAGGTAGCAAGATACCTTGGATATGCATGTATATAGCAAAATACCTCACAAAAATATACGTATGTTTAGGTAGCAAAATATCCCATGAAAAAAAGAGAGCAAAAAGAGAGCGAGCAAGAAAAGAATAAGAAGAAAAAAAATAAAAAAAATAAAAAAATAATAATAAAAAGTTGTCTAGCTAAAAAACAACATGCTTGTGAAAAGAGATAATTTCCAACTTTTCTTAGAAAGATTTCACTGATCTTAACCAGTTTTTGAAAAAAAAAAGTGTGTACACATTTGAAGGGTAAATGCTATGAAAAGTTTTTCAAACACCCAAGATAGACTCGGATGAATGCACAAATTGATAGAAGAACATATTTTGGAAATACTGGGTTGACTTAAAATAGGGAAAATGAATCCTGAGCCCTAGTGTCACATGACCATAAAAACTTGATGCTTGAGTGTCCACATGGGTGTTGTCGCAACCTACCCTTCGGCGGGAGGGCGACGCGTGACTCGCGGGATGCGTGTTCCACGAAAGGAATACGCGCGGAGTCGCCACCAACGTTTATTTGAGGAAAACGTCGGAAAAACCGGAAAAGACGCGATCTACGAACTTTTAAGTGAAAGGTTCGGGAGTTGTATTTACGCACGGGGAAGGTATTAGCACCCCACACGTCCGTCCCAAGGGACGGCAGCCTTTAATCGAATGTGCAAACATGACTTTGATTTTTTATGTTCCCTTTTATGTCTCTATATCCTTTATACCCTTTTTATATTTTTCTCTTTTGGTGGTCGACAAGGGTGTTTCCCTTTGCTCCTACGTATTCCTCAATTTGCGATGAGGAAATCAGACCTACGTAGTTCTTTCTTATCAAGTGATTCTTTTTACTTAAGGTGACCATTTTAAGGCGTTGGACCTTAAAAAACAATCCATTTACTTAGTAAGAAATTGAAATGACAAACTTCAAAAACCTATTTTTATGGACGAGCTTGACTAGGCGAGTTGATTTTAGCCTTAGTTTCACTTTAGTTATTAGTCAATTCGGTTAAGAATGAGAAATCCCAAAGAGAAAACGTCCAATTGATTTTCCGCTTTATTTTACCTAAAAGATGTTTTTTTTATTATTATATTTTTTTTACCTCTTTTTTGATTTCCAACGTGGTTACGGCACGACCGAACGATCGGAATTCATTTTAACCGAAGTTTACGGATAATACAATTCAAACGATCGATGGAAATTTATTTTATTTTTAGGTTAAGCGAGAAATGACTTAAGTAAAATGGCTTAAGCACGTCAAGAGGGGGTATAAAAAGTAAATGAAACGAGAATAGAAATACACAGAACATAATGTGGACCACCATGGGTACATAGAATGAATCGAAAAAGCTTGGTTCGAGGTACTTACCCGTTGAAGATCGAAGAACGATGAAGAACGAATGAAGAACGTCGAAGAACGGTCGAAACCTTTGCGAAATTCTTCACGGAAAACGTTACAGAAACATTTTGGAAGCGTCTCGGCTTAGATTTTCTTAACGGAAACAATTTTTCCAAGCAAATTCGAAAGAAAGAGAAGTGCCTAAGGGGCTGAACCCTTTTCCTTCTCACTTCCTCCCCTATTTATAGCAAAATAGGGGAGGTGCTTGTCGCCCAGCTCGCCCAGGCGAGCTCAGCTCGCCCAGGCGAGCCAGGTTCCTTACTCCAGAAGCAACCGCCTTCTGGAGGAATCTTCTGGAGGGCTCAAGTGGGCCTGGTTGCTATTTGCACCCCCATTTTTACTAAGTACACCCCCCTCTGCTTTTTTTTTGGTGATTCTTTTTTCGTAAAGTTACGGAAACTTACAAATTTCGTAACGATACTTGTTTTCTTTCCGTAATGTTACGGAACCTTATGGATTACATAATCATCCCCTTTTTTACTTACGAAATGTTACGGAACCTCAATAGTTGTGCAACGATGCTCCATTTGATTTCCGGTGTGTCACGGAAACTTACGGATTGTGCATCAATATTTTCTTTTGTTTTCCGGCATGTCCCAGAATTTCACAAACTACCTAATGATGGGTGCCAAGCACTTTACAAGGACCAAACAAAGGTCGCATGCCATCAAGCAAAGGTCCCCGGACGAAATTAGGGTATGACAGTTGCCCCTCTTTACTTGCCTTTTATTGGAGATAAAAGGAAAGTAAAGATAAGACACTAATTCCGTTCCTCTCGATTGACGAGAGTTGCGGGTGACCATAAAATCTCCGCATGCAAATGACTTGTTATTCCCGAGGGAACAAAAGGTGCAGAAGACGATGTCAGTCTCTGCATGCTATCAAGCGTTCTGTCTTACAGATAGCAAAATAATGTTTATACGGATAACCACTCGGGTATTTCCGCCCGTCAACGTGACTCAAGAGTCAGTATGACAGATCTTGTAAGTGCGGAAGATGATCTAAATCTCCGCGTGTCATCGGGCCCGCCGCCTCTGGATGACAAAAGGGTGCAGAATGACCAAATTTTATCTCTGCGTGCCATCGGACACGACTGTGTCTGAATGGCAAAGGGGTGCGGAATGACCAAATTTTGTCTCCGCATGTCATCGGGCCCGCCGCCACTGGATGACAAAAAGGTGCAGAATGACCAAATTTTGTCTCTACGTGCCATCGGACACGACTGTGTCTGAATGGCAAAGGGGTGAGGAATGACCAAATTTTGTCTCCGCATGTCATCGGGGCCGCCGCCTCTGGATGACAAAAGGGTGCAAAATGACCAAATTTTGTCTCTGCGTGCCATCGGACACCACTGTGTCTGAATGGCAAAGGGGTGCGGAATGACCAAATTTTGTCTCCGCATGTCATCGGGCCCGCCGCCTCTGGATGACAAAAGGGTGCAGAATGACCAAATTTTGTCTCTGCGTGCCATTGGACACGACTGTGTCTGAATAGCAAAGGGGTGCGGAATGACCAAATTTTGTCTCCGCGCGTCATCGGGCCCGCCGCCTCTGGATGACAAAAGGGTGCCGAATGACCAAATTTTGTCTCTGCGTGCCATCGGACACGACTGCGTCTGAATGGCAAAGGGGTGCGGAATGACCAAATTTTGTCTCCGCGTGTCATCGGGCCCGCCGCCTCTGGATGACAAAAGGGTGCAGAATGACCAAATTTTGTCTCTGCGTGCCATCGGACACGACTGTGTCTGAATCGCAAAGGGGTGCGGAATGCCAAAATTTTGTCTCCGCATGTCATCGGGCCCGCCGCCTCTGGATGACAAAAGGGTGCAGAATGACCAAATTTTGTCTCTGCGTGCCATCGGACACGACTGTGTCTGAATGGCAAAGGGGTGCGGAATGACCAAATTTTGTCTCCGCGTGTCATCGGGCCCGCCGCCTCTGGATGACAAAAGGGTGCAGAATGACCAAATTTTGTCTCTGCGTGCCATCGGACACGACTGTGTCTGAATGGCAAAGGGGTGAGGAATGACCAAATTTTGTCTCCGCATGTCATCGGGCCCGCCGCCTCTGGATGACAAAAGGGTGCAGAATGACCAAATTTTGTCTCTGCGTGCCATCGGACACGACTGTGTCTGAATGGCAAAGGGGTGCGGAATGACCAAATTTTGTCTCCGCGTGTCATCGGGTCCGCCGCCTCTGGATGACAAAAGGGTGCAGAATGACCAAATTTTGTCTCTGCGTGCCATCGGACACGACTGTGTCTGAATGGCAAAGGGGTGCGGAATGACCAAATTTTGTCTCCGCGCGTCATCGGGCCCGCCGCCTCTGGATGACAAAAGGGTGCAGAATGACCAAATTTTGTCTCTGCGTGCCATCGGACACGACTGTGTCTGAATGGCAAAGGGGTGAGGAATGACCAAATTTTGTCTCCGTATGTCATCGGGGCCGCCGCCTCTGGATGACAAAAGGGTGCAAAATGACCAAATTTTGTCTCTGCGTGCCATCGGACACGACTATGTCTGAATCGCAAAGGGGTGCGGAATGACCAAATTTTGTCTCCGCATGTCATCGGGCCCGCCGCCTCTGGATGACAAAAGGGTGCAGAATGACCAAATTTTGTCTCTGCGTGCCATCGGACACGACTGTGTCTGAATGGCAAAGGGGTGCGGAATGACCAAATTTTGTCTCCGCGCGTCATCGGGCCCGCCGCCTCTGGATGACAAAAGGGTGCAGAATGACCAAATTTTGTCTCTGCGTGCCATCGGACACGACTGTGTCTGAATGGCAAAGGGGTGAGGAATGACCAAATTTTGTCTCCGTATGTCATCGGGGCCGCCGCCTCTGGATGACAAAAGGGTGCAAAATGACCAAATTTTGTCTCTGCGTGCCATCGGACACCACTGGGTCTGAATGGCAAAGGGGTGCGGAATGACCAAATTTAGTCTCCGCATGTCATC
>NC_038244.2:26249147-26305764 GCF_000004515.6 Glycine max
TGGGTACCACGAATGGCTGAAAGTTCGCATACGAGGTTTAGATCTACCAAGTCAAAGTCAAAAGTCGTCAGCAAAGAGAATTTTGAAGCACCGGAAGAGGACGCAGAAGTCCAAGCTCTCAAAAGCGAGTTAGGAAAGGCAAAACTCGCCAAGGAGAAGTTCAAGTTGGCTGCTACACACGTTCGGAAGGAGTGTGCCGGGTTACGGGAAGAGAATACAATTACCGCAAGAGCCCTTGAACAAGAGACCAAGAGGGCTCGCAAGGAAGAGTATGGCCGGAACAAATTTCGCGGAGCTCTATGGGGTAGCAATAGTGAACTCAAGTTGCGAAGGGAAGAAAGGGACCAGTCGCGAGCACATAGCATGGTTCTGAAAGAGGAGTTGATTGCTTGTTCAAGGTCCAAAAGAAGCTTGTCTCAACGTTTATGCGAGACAGAGACCAACATGTTAGCTATCATCGCCAAGTACGAAGAAGAGTTAGGTCTAGCCACGGCCCACGAGCATAGAATCGCGGATGAGTATGCCCAAGTATATGCGGAAAAAGAGGCTAGAGGAAGGGTGATCGACTCTTTACACCAAGAGGCAACCATGTGGATGGATCGGTTTGCTCTTACCTTGAACGGGAGTCAAGAACTTCCCCGATTGTTAGCCAAGGCCAAGGCGATGGCAGACACCTACTCCGCCCCCGAAGAGATTCATGGGCTTCTCGGCTATTGTCAGCATATGATAGACTTAATGGCCCACATAATTAGAAATCGTTAGGAAACTTGTATGGTCTCTCAGACCTTGACTGGATACGACTTCTTTTTGAAATAAAATGTTGGTCCCATGTTTCTACTCCAAAAAGCTTGTGCAAATCAAATCACTCCTACATTTTATCTCTAGCATGCATTGTATGTTGGTCTCGTCCTTTGTCACGGGAAGCCGGAAGGTCCATCTCACCTTCTTAATTGTACACATGGGGCACTGCACCCCCAAATGCGCAAGTAAGAAGAGATAATTTTCCGGGCTCTCGTGTCCGTAAAATGCATTCATATCATGCATCGCATAAGCATCTCTTCATAACATCATAATGGACATATCCTGCATTTGCATGAGTCATGGCATCATCATGCATATGCGTTCAACAAACTTTTTGGTCTGCAAAATTGCATACCATTTGTTTTCATGTTTGCTCATCCTTGCGTTTTCCTCTACAAAACAAAAACAAAAAAGGGGGAAGCGTGAAACTTCACACTACATTCTTAGTTTCATGTGTTAGGCACCACGAGCCAACCATGTTGGGATCATAAACCCGTTTCACTTAAAAAACAAAATTGAACATGGTACCTAATGCATGGTTAACTAGGAAATGGTGTTTCTTCGGGCATCTCAATTTCATAATTACATTTTCCGTGCATAAGCTTAAAGTATGCCCGAGTCATTCATTCATATGAGATGTTGTTGAAGTATTGGCGATCAGAATTGCCATTCCTTGGATTATAGGGTTGAACCAAGCTCATGCTTTTATAAAAAGGTTCATCAAGTCAAGTTGAAATATGGAAGTAACCGTCTTGCAAAATTGGGGCAAAAGATGAATCGAGTCACATCACTGCTTCGTCTACTGCCAAACATATTTAGGATTATTGATGTCCCTGTTACTTCCAGTTTCACCTTGACAAGGATGTCATGGACCATGTTGAAAATCTAAATTGATTCAACCCCATATCCTGCGTAAAAATTCGCAATACTTCAACTGTACATCATTCGCATACATCCATGCTTTTCATGGGTTGCATTGCTCATTGCATTCTTTCCTTGAAAAATAAAATAAAATAAAATAAATGAACTTATCAAAAAGAAAAGGAAACGCTTTACGGCGCCCTTACCGAACTCGTGCTAGAGCTAGAGTAATGGGTGAAGCAGAGAAGGTGCAAGAGAAGATGAAGGCCAAAAATGGAGGCCATAAAAGAGCAAATGGCCACAATGATAAAGGCCATGATGAGCATGAAGAAGATAATGGAAGCCAATGCGGTTATAGTTGCCGCTATTAAGCGCTGTCGCTAAGGTGAACCCAATGCTCCCATCCGGCCTCAAGCAAATGAATCATCCAACCTCAAATATGGTAGGCAAAGATTTGGGAAGTACGGATGACCCCATGATGTGCAAATTCAAAACGAGCACGCCTTCCCATTATATGGCTTGCCTCCCAACTGTACGCCACCCAATGTGGCATACACTCTCAATGAAAATCTCAATAACTCCACTCCGATACTCATTGAGAACCAATAACCTCATCAGGCACATATCTCTCAAACCATGGGGGAGACACATGAAATTCCCCACCACAATCTAGCCGACTTCGAGCCTTGGCTCGGATATACCACTGAAGGGCAAGCAGTTGGTGGTATACCCCTACAAAACCCTTTGGAGGGCCCTCAGTACCACCCACAACTGCACCTCTTGCATTCCACAGCGGTTAAAAACCCTCATGACTATGGCAGGAATGGGAAAGACGGATCATCTAAAGGAAAGGCTCAGGGCCATTGAAGGAGGTGAAGATTATGCCTTTGCTAACCTAGAAAAGTTGGTCCTAATACCCAAACATGGTCATTCCCAAGTAAAAGGTGCTGGACTTTGACAAGTACGAGGGGACTACTTGCTCCAAGAACCATCTAAAGATGTACTGTCGGAAGATGGGGGCATACGCAAAAGATGGGAAACTACTGATACATTTTTCCTGAGAAAGTCTTACTAGGACAACTGTCGCCTGGTATACTAACTTAGGAACCTTCTTGAGTCCATTCTTGGAAGGACCTAATGGTTGCCTTCCTTAAGCAGTGTCAGTACAATTCTGATATGGCTCCGGATAGGATGCAACTACAAAAAGTGTGCAAAAAGGGGGCACGAATCTTTCAAAGAATACGCCCAAAGATGGAGAGACTTGGCAACTCAAGTAGCACCCCCAAAAACAGAGAAAGAGATTATCACAATGATAGTAGACACGTGACCGGTGTTCTACTATGGAAAAAAATGGTGGGTTACACACCTTCAAGTTTTACAGATTTGGTCTTCGCCAGTGAAAGGATCAATGTGGGTCCGAAAAGAGGCAAATTTGATCATCCTACTAGGACGACTGAGAAAACTGGGGCAAATAAAGAGGGTGAGGATGAGGGAGAAACCCATGCTGTGACTGCCATTCCTGTACGGCCAAGTTTCCCACCAACCCAACAATATCTTTACTCAGCCAATAACAAACTTTCTCCTTACCCACCACCCAGTTAATCCACAAAGGCCATCCCTAAATCTACCACAAAGTCTGTCTACCGCACTTCCAATGACGAACACCACCTTTAGCACAAACCAAAAACACCAACCAAGAAGTGAATTTTGCAGCAAGAAAGCCTGTAAAATTCACCCCAATTTCAGTGTCCTATGCTGACTTGCTCCCATATCTACTTGATAATTCAATGGTAGCCATAACCCTAGCCAAGGTTCATCAACCCCCATTTTTCTGAGGATATGACTCGAACGCAACATGTGCATATCGTGGGGGAGCCCTGGGGCATTCCATTGAGCACTGTATGACCCTCAGGCGTAAGGTGCAAGGTCTAATTGATGCGGGCTGGCTGAAATTTGAGGAGAATCGCGTGTAAATCCTGACATTGACAAGAGATGCCACACATGGGGCAATTTTGAAAGCTGTTGTTAGGTGTCCCTAATGACTCATCAGGGTTTCCAAGTTTATGCCATTATTGTAAACCACAGCTACAATGTTAAATGAAATGGATAAAGTTGATATCTTTGTCCCTCATCCTCTCACAAATGCATGTTTGCTTATTCAAACTTTCACCGGAATGTGGGTGTAGGCCATTGGTCTGTTTGCTCAAGCAACCTGCGCTCCTGAGTGTTGACTTCAAAGACCGTTCAATCAGAGATTACTCGTCTTGCACGTTGGTGGGGTTGCCGTAAAACAATGAGTAAAGTTCAAAACAAATAAGTTTCAAAATAAAAAATAAGTTTCAAAATAAAAAAATAAAAAGGCATTTGATTGACTGTGTTTTCAAGTAAAAATATAGACGTTCATGTGACCTCATTTTGTCTTTTTAGAGAGAAGTGAGTTATCAAGAATAGGATGTTGGACAAATGGCCTCAGTTACCTTAAGAAAAAGGGGGGTTGAATTAAGATGCAAAGACTATTCCCCAATTGAACTATCAATCTCTCTTTTCGAATTAAACAATGCACACAGGGATAACCCTTCCCTTGTGTTCAGGAATCCTCTACAACAAGAGACCCACGGTCTCTTAATCCCTTTTCAGAAATAAGAAGCAGAGAAGAAAAGGTCTCTCGTAAAAGAGGTAGATTGTAAAATGAAGATCAATCAAAAATTCCTTATTGAATAAGCAAGTGGTTGACCAAGGAATCTTTTTGAGAGGATAAGACATTTCAGTTCAGAAAAACTCTTGATCTTTCGAGAGGATAAAACTGTTTGGGCAATGAAAACTCTCTTTAAAACATTTGAATGGCCATTCATAAAAAATTTGAATAGATATGTCTCTTGGAAATTATTTTCTGAAAATCCCCTCTGGTAATCAATTACAAGACTTATGTAATCGATTACAGGTTTTAAAAAATTTGAATTAAAACATTTTCAAACTGCTAGTAATCGATTACCAGAGAGCAAATCTCAATTTGAAAGGATAGAATTCTTTGGTCAAACCTTTGTTTGTTTCAATTTGGAAACTTCTTCCTAAAGATTCTAAAGAGATCAAACTTGATCATATATCTTGATTTCCTTGGATAGAACTTAGAAGCACTTATCCTTTAGCATCATCAAGACATCAAAACATTTTGCTTCTACATAGGAGTCATTTGACTTAATCCATCAACTGAAAGATCCTTCAATTATTTCTCGTCCTTGGAAAATTCTTTTTGCAAGAAGCAACTGCTTCTTTCATTCTTCCTCACTACGAGGTCGTGAAAACAAGACAACACTTGGTACCTCTAAACCCTACACTGGGGCAACAAAAGGCACCATGCAAAAATCTCAAGCGAACCTAGGGGCAGATTAGAAGTTCTCACCCAATAGGTTCCCTCCTACAAGGTCATGACGAAAGGCAACGATTGGTACCTCAAAGCCTTACACTGGGGCAATGAGGGGCATCGTGCATGAGCCTCAAGTGAACATAGGGGCAGATCAAAAGTTCTCACCTGTCGATGTTTTTAAACAAGAAAAAGAAAAGGGGGGACAAACCCTAGGGTTTCAATGGATTGATCAAACATCAAACGACTCCATTGCCGTCACTCCAAAATGGTCAAGTGACTAAATCAAACAGAACACACACTCTGAGGGAGTTCCCAGAGAGATTTGCAAAAAGATAGGATGAGGTTGCATGAATTATCACCTCTTTCAAAAGGACAGTCAATCTGTGTTTTCCAAAAAAAATTAAATCAAAATCAAAATCACAAAATAGAGAAAGAATGCCATGAACATTGTACAACTTTCCATTACATTGCATTGTTTCATATGAAGTCCGCATTTACCAAGTTTCACGACAAAGGTTGCATGCATCTGCATCCCTAAAAATCATGTTAACTGCATAGATTTCCTACATCTAATGTCCAAATCTTGTGGATTTGGGATGACCAGCCCTCTCGATAAGTCGATCTCTTGCTTTCTCATAAGGGTGGACCCTTGGGTACTTGTACCTATCACCTTGAGAGGACTACACGTCCTCACCATCAGAGGGCTGCACGTCCTCACCTTGGGTACTAGTTACCCTCACCATCAGAGGACTACACGTCCTCGCCTTGAGAGGGCTAAACGCCCTCACCTTGGGTACTAGTTACCCTCACCGTTGAGAGGACTATACGTCCTCACCACCAGAGGGCTGCACGCCCTCACCTCCAGAGGACTACACGTCCTCGCCTTGAGAGGACTACACGTCCTCACCATCAGAGGGCTGCACGCCCTCACCTCCAGAGGACTACATGTCCTCGCCTTGAGAGGGCTACACGCCCTCACCTTGGGTACTAGTTACCCTCACCGTTGAGAGGACTACACGTCCTCGCCAACAGAGGGCTGCACGCCCTCCCTTTCAGAGGACTACATGTCCTCGCCTTGAGAGGGCTACACGCCCTCACCTTGGGTACTAGTTACCCTCACCGTTGAGAGGACTACACGTCCTCGCCTTGAGAGGACTACACGTCCTCACCATCAGAGGGCTGCACGCCCTCACCTCCAGAGGACTACATGTCCTCGCCTTGAGAGGGCTACACGCCCTCACCTTGGGTACTAGTTACCCTCACCGTTGAGAGGACTACACGTCCTCGCCTTGAGAGGACTACACGTCCTCACCATCAGAGGGCTGCACGCCCTCACCTCCAGAGGACTACATGTCCTCGCCTTGAGAGGGCTACACGCCCTCACCTTGGGTACTAGTTACCCTCACCGTTGAGAGGACTACACGTCCTCGCCTTGAGAGGACTACACGTCCTCACCATCAGAGGGCTGCACGCCCTCACCTCCAAAGGACTACATGTCCTCGCCTTGAGAGGGCTACACGCCCTCACCTTGGGTACTAGTTACCCTCACCGTTGAGAGGACTACACGTCCTCACCATCAGAGGGCTGCACGCCCTCACCTCCAAAGGACTACATGTCTTCGCCTTGAGAGGGCTACACGCCCTCACCTTGGGTACTAGTTACCCTCATCGTTGAGGGGACTACACACCCTCGCCTTGAGAGGACTACGCGTCCTCACTTTCAGTGGGCTCCATATCCACACCTTAAGATAATTTAAGGTCCTCTGTCCTTAAATGCTTAACCGAGACTTGCACTCCCGGTTAAGGGACCAGTAGTTTCCTTTTAACAGTTCCTGGGCCACCCCCTGATATTGGAGGAGGGCCAACTGTGCGAGCACAACCAGAGAGGGAGGCTATCACACAGCTACTATGCATACTGGGGCAAGATTTCACCCGTGCCGCTGCAAAGAGAAGAGTGCGGACCATGCGCACCAACATGACCACTCTTACACAGATATAGATGACATTGCTACTTAGCAACATTCTGCCCAGCGACCGCAATGCCAATCTCCCCCTGCGGAAGTATCAGTTGGGATCGCACCCACAAAGATGGGTAAGTATGCATATGGTTCAACTGATTTCTGATACCATTTATTTGTTTGTAGGGATCGCACCCACAAAGACACCCAGTGAACCTGAAGAAGTCCAACAGGGCCCTGGGGTTTCCAGCTCTGGTTACGGGCCTCTATCAGTCCTACAGGGTGCCCGTACCCCCCCGGCAAGGTCACGTCATCATAGGTAAGTATGCACATCGCTCAACTGATTTCTGATTTCATCTATTGTTTGCAGGGATTGCGCCTGTAAGACACCCAGTGGACCCGAAGAAGTCCAACAGGGTCTTGGAGTTGTCAAGCTCTAATTACGGGTCTCTGTCAGTTCTACGGAGTACCTGTCACCTCCAGCAAGGGCATCAGGCCCCCTACTAATCGAGCTTTCATCAAGAAGTACTGCGCCCCCAGGCAGACGCAGGGTGAGACACCACAGTAGCATTAGGATGGCCGGTAGCGGGCAATAGACGCACCGCCACCACCTTTAGAGTTCACCTCTGCTCATCCACAAAAAGGTTTGAGTATTGCCTACGACACATGGCCGACCAATAGGCAACCAAGTCCAAAGCCAAAGGTAAGGAAAGTACTAGGTCAGTGACCGACAAGTCATAAGGCGTCCAGCTAAAGACGTTAAAGAAGCGCTACTAGGAGGCAACCTAGTACCTTTTGAATCTATGCTTGTTATTTGATCACTTTTTATAGTAGGACGCACCTAGTTGCTCATGATCCTGGGGATTTAAATAAAACAAGCGCAAGCTCGGAAGGTAGTCATACCTCACAAAATATATATATGTATGTTTAGGTAGAAAGATACCTTAGATATGCATGTATGTAAACAAAAAGATACCTCACAATATATATATATATGTATGTCTAGGTAGCAAGATACCTTAGATATGCATGTATGTAGCAAAAAGATACCTCACAAAATATATATATGTATGTTTAGGTAGCAAGATACCTTGGATATGCATGTATACAACAAAAATACCTTACAAAACATATATATGTATGTTTAGGTAGCAAGATACCTTGGATATGCATGTATATAGCAAAAATACCTCGCAAAAATATACACATGTTTAGGTAGCAAAATACCTCATGAAAAAAAAAAAAAGGGGGAAAAAAGAAAAAATTAAGTTGTCTAGCTAAAAAACGACATGCTTTTGGAAAGAGATGACTTCCAACTTTTCTTTGAAAAAATTCATTGATCATAACCAATTTTTGGAAAATGTGTCTACACCTGAAGGGTGAATGCTGTGAAATTTCCCCAGACGCCCGAAATGGACTCGGATGAATGCACAAATTGATAAAAGAACATATTTTGGAAACGTTGGGTTGACTAAAATAGAGGAAATGAATCCTGAGCCCTAGCATCACATGACCATAAAAATTTGACACTTGAGTGTCCGCATAGGTGCATGCATGACCAGTTTTGCATAAAGTTTCCAAATCATCATTTTTGCATTTGTGTCATGGAAATAATGTGGGGCATCCCTTTTATCCTTGAACCAAACCAAACCCTGACATGTATCATGTCTAGCCATTCTACAAGCTTTGAGCCAAAATCCTGACTCACCATAAACCTTGACCCAGGGTGAGAATGCCAATCCTTACCCTCGGAAGCAAAAAAAGAATAGAGGGGAAATTTCCAATCAAAGAAAAAGAGAAGGAAAATTTCCAATGAAAGCAAAAAAGAAATGAAGGAAAATTCCCCAATCAAAGAGTGGGAGAAAGCAAAAAAAGGAAAAGAAGGAAAATTCCCCAATCAAAGAGTGGGAGAAAGCAAAAAGAAAAGAAAGGAAAATTCCCAATCAAAGAATGGGAGAAAGTAAAAAAGGAAGAAGAAGAAGGAAAGAAAGCTCCTGATCAAGGATCGAAAGAAACCAGAAGAAATGTGCAGAGAGGTCTTTGGACCAGACAATATCTGAACAGTACAGAATTGTCACCAAATGAACGAAAAAAGAAGGAAAGGGAACCACGACCTAAAATAGTCTTCTCCCTTTGATTACCAACCAAAATCCCGTGCGCTAGCGACTTTTTTTCTCTCGCCCCGCACTAAAAAAAAACAGAAAAAGAAAAAGCCAGAAAAATCAAAAGCCAAAAACACACAAAAGCCGAAAGAAGAAACCACCAAAAGAACCCATTCCCAAGGGAAGCCCTATTGATCCATGATCACGCATGTAATTTTTGATTTGATAGGAAATAATTTGCAAAGTCAAGTCATGACATATCTATGGCTCGGAATTAGGATGAAACACTTACCTGTGCGAGATTGATACACTTTGAGTGGATTTCTTCTATTTTTGTCGAACCCAGTGTTTCCTCTACATGATCATTTAGAAACGAAATGCTAACATCCAAAATCTCATTTATGGTTATGGGAGATTTCATCAGCAGACTCTCCTTCCCCGGTAGACGCATTGTTTTTCACTCAAAAAAGCATGTGCTGCTCTAAATCAGTTGGAATATTTGTCTCTTTGCTAAAAGCATGTTTGCATTTTAGTGGAGAAAACACCGAGACTTTTTCAAGTCTCACAAGTTATCCAGAACTACGTAGGTCTGAATTCCTCATTGGAGGATACGTAGGAGCAAGAGCCTCGCTTTTGTCGACCATACCGCCTTTTGTTGCCATGACTCAAGAGCTGGTAGCCCGCGGAGACACCTTACGGTTATCCGCACCTCGTCATTCAGTGACCCCAAGTGTGATTGACGAGCAGAGACCAAGTTTGGTCATTCTGCACCCAAGATACGCGGAGATACCTTACGGTTATCTGCACCCCTTTGCTAGGCAGACACAGTTGTGTCCGATGGCAAGCAGAGACCAAGTTTGGTCATTCTGCACCCAAGATACGCGGAGATACCTTACGGTTATCCGCACCCTTTTGTCATCCAGAGGCGGCGGGCCCGATGACAAGCAGAGACCAAGTTTGGTCATTCTGCACCCAAGATACGCGGAGATACCTTACGGTTATCTGCACCCCTTTGCTAGGCAGACACAGTTGTGTCCGATGGCAAGCAGAGACCAAGTTTGGTCATTCTGCACCCAAGATACGCGGAGATACCTTACGGTTATCTGCACCCCTTTGCTAGGCAGACACAGTTGTGTCCGATGGCAAGCAGAGACCAAGTTTGGTCATTCTGCACCCAAGATACGCGGAGATACCTTACGGTTATCCGCACCCTTTTGTCATCCAGAGGCGGCGGGCCCGATGACAAGCAGAGACCAAGTTTGGTCATTCTGCACCCAAGATACGCGGAGATACCTTATGGTTATTCGCACCCATTCTCTTGCTATCTGTAAGACAGAACGCTTGATAGCATGCAGAGGCTGACACAGTCTTCTGCACCTTTTGTTCCTCCGGGGACAACAAAGTCATTTACATGTGGAAATTTCATGGTCACCCGCGACTCTCGTCAGCCGAGAGGAGCGAAATTAGTGTCATACACTGATTTTCGGGGACCTTTGCTTGATGACATGCGACCATTCTTTGGTCCTTGTGAGGTGCTTGGCATCCATCATCAGGCAATTTGTGAAATCCTAGGAACGACAAGTCACGGTCACCCGCGACTCTCGTCAACCGAGAGGAGCGAAATTAGTGTCATACACTGATTTTCGGGTACCTTTGCTTGATGACATGCGACCATTCTTTGGTCCTTGTGAGGTGCTTGGCGCCCATCATTAGGCAATTTGTGAAATTTTGGGAACAACAAGTCATTTGCATGTGGAGATTTTATGGTCACCCGCGACTCTCGTCAAATCGAGAGGGACGAAATTAGTGTCTTATCTTTACTTTTCTTTTATCTCCAATAAAAGAGAAGTAAAGAGGGGCAACTGTCATACCCTAATTTCGTCCGGGGACCTTTGCTTGACAACGTGCGACCATTCTTTGGTCCTCGTGAGGTGCTTGGCACCCATCATTAGGCAATTTATGAAATTCCAGGACATGCCGAAAAACCAAAAAAATATTGATGCACAATCCGTAAGTTTCCGTGACACATCGGAAATCAAATGGAAGCATCGTTGCATAATTAAGTGAGGTTCCGTAACATTCCGTAAGTCAAAAAGGGGATGATTATGTAATCCGCAAGGTTCCGTAACATTACGGAAAGAAAACAAGTATCGTTACGAAATTCGTAAGTTTCCGTAACTTTACGAAAAAAGAATCACCAAAAAAACAGCAGGGGGGGTGTACTTAGTAAAAATGGGGGTGCAAATAGCACCCAGGCCCATTTGGGCCCTCCAGAAGATTCCTCCAGAAGGCGGTTGCTTCTGGAGGAAGCAACCCTGCTCGCCTGGGCGAGCTGAGCTCGCCTGGGCGAGCTGGGCGGCAACCACCTCCCCTATTTTGCTATAAATAGGGGAGGAATGCAAGAAGAAAAGGATCCCAGCCCCTTAGGCACTTCTCTCTCTTTCGAATTTGCTTGGAAAAATTGTTTCCGTGAAGAAAATCTAAGCCGAGGCGCTTCCGAAACGTTTCCGTAACGTTTTCCGTGAGGAATCTCGCAAAGGTTTGAACCGTTCTTCGACGTTCTTCATTCGTTCTTCATCGTTCTTCGATCTTCAACGGGTAAGTACCTCGAACCAAGCTTTTCGATTCATTCTATGTACCCGTAGTGGTCCACATTGTGTTTCGTGCATTTTGATTCTCGTTTTGCTTATTTTTTATACCCCCTGTTGACGTGCTTAAGCCATTTTACTTAAGTCGTTTCTCGCTTAACTTAAAAATAAAATAAATTTCCACCGAACGTTTGAATTGTATTATCCATTAACTTCGGTTAAAATCAATTCCGACCGTTCGGTCGTGCCGTAACCACGTTGGAAATCAAAAAAAGGTAAAAAATAATATAATAATCAAAAAATATCTTTTTAGTAAAATAAAGCGGAAAATCAATCGGACGTTTTCTCTTTGGGATTTCTCATTCTTAATCGAATTGATTAATAACTAAAGTGAAACTAAGGGCTAAAATCAACTCGCCTAGTCAAGCTCGTCCACAAAAATAGGCTTTTGAAGTTTGTCATTTTAATTTCTCACTAAGTAAAATGGATCATTTTTAAGGTCCAACGCCTTAAAATGATCACCTCTTAAGTAAAAAAGAATCACTTGATAAGAAAGAACTACGTAGGTCTGAGTTCCTCATTGAGGATACGTAGGAGCAAAAGCCCCGCTTTTGTCGACCACCCCAAGAGATCGTTAATGGTTCAATGCCTTAACGTTTCTCTCCTTTCAAAAACAAGAGATCGTTAATGGTCCAATGCCTTAACGTTTCTCTCCTTTCAAAAACAAGAGATCGTTAATGGTCCAATGCCTTAACGTTTCTCTCCTTTCAAAAACAAGAGATCGTTAATGGTCCAATGCCTTAACGTTTCTCTCCTTTCAAAAACAAGAGATCGTTAATGGTCCAACGCCTTAACGTTTCTCCCCTTTCAAAATCAAAAGACCGTTTAATGGTTCAACACCTTAAATGACCTTTTGTTCAATAAAAACATATTTTGCAAAAAAGACAAAAACAAACTTAACCAAACACTTTGTTCCGAAAGAACTACGTAGGTCTGATTTTCTCATCCCAAATTGAGGAATACGTAGGAGCAAAGGGAAACACCCTTGTCGACCACAAAAAGAGAAAATATAAAAAGGGTATAAAGGATATAGAGACATAAAAAGGGAACATAAAAAATCAAAGTCATGTTTACACATTCGATTAAAGGCTGCCGTCCCTTGGGACGGACGTGTGGGGTGCTAATACCTTCCCCGTGCGTAAATACAACTCCCGAACCTTTCACTAAAAAGTTCGTAGATCGCGTCTTTTCCGGTTTTTCCGACGTTTTCCTCAAATAAACGTTGGTGGCGACTCCGCGCGTATTCCTTTCGTGGAACACGCATCCCGCGAGTCTCGCGTCGCCCTCCCGCCGAAGGGTAGGTTGCGACACATCCATAAACACCTCTATGCAATTTTCTAAAAAATCTCTGAAAATACTGACCATGCACCGCTGGAAGGTACCGGGGGCATTGCACTGGATGAAAGGCATGCTCCTATACGAAAAAGTGTCGAAAGGGGCAAGTGAATGTGGTCTTTTCCTGGTCCTCAAAAGCAATTGTGATTTGCATATAACCAGAAAAATCATCAAGCAAATAGTAGTGAGATTTACCTGCTAGGTGTTCAAGCATCTGGTCAATGAATGGCGTGGGAAAATGGTCCTTTTTGGTAACCTGGTTCAGCCTCCTATAGTCGATGCAGACTCTCCAACTGTTCTGCACCCGAGTAGGAATCAACTCCTCCTTCTCATTTTTTATCACGGTGAGGCTGGTTTTCTTCGAAACTACCTGGACGGGACTCACCCATTGGCTGTCGGAGATAGGATAAATGATTCCAGCTTGCAAAAGCTTGGTTATCTCCTTCTTTACTACATCAACACTACTACAATTTTTAGATTTAACATCGCACGGTTAACAACAGTTATTCACAAAACCGATGTTAACAAAAGCGCGGTGGCATTTTTGTAAATAAGTAGACATAGTTAACATCGGTTTCGGAAAAACCGTTGTTGGTATGTTATTGTTAACTTTGGGAAAAACCGATGTTATCAAGTTGATGTTAACATTGGTTTTAAGAAAACCAATGTTACCTAGTTGATATTAACATCGGTTTTTTTAAAAAATCGATGTTGTTGTCATTATATATTAAAAATCTGAAATTGCACAACCCACGCGCTCGAACCCTATCGTTCTTCTTCTTTCTCCTTCTACCTGAGTTCGTCTTTGTCGCAAACTGGCCTGCGCTTTCGTGACTGCAACCACATTGTGGAGTTTGTGTTTGTGGAGTTCATCTCTGCGACGCATCGATTGAGGTACATCCTTTTGAAAAATCGATTAAGAAAACCAATGTTACCTAGTTGATGTTAAAATCGGTTATTTTTAAAAAAACCGATGTTGTTGTCATTATATATTAAAAATCTGAAATTGCACAACCCGCGTGCTCGAACCCTATTGTTCTTGTTCTTTCTCCTTCTGCCTGAGTTCGTCTTTGTCACAAACTGGCTTGCACTTTCGTGACTGCAACCACATTGTTGAGTTCGTGTTTGTGGAGTTCGTCTCTGCCACGTATCAATTGAGGTACGTCCTTTCGTTTTAACATTAGGCGTTCCTTGTTTTAACATTTGCTCGCTTTCACAGATCGAAGAAATCAAGGAAAGGAAAGAGTCCCGGAAAGGGTGGGAATCGATTTTGGAAGTGCATTGTGGTTCGCCTTAAGACTCTCAGGGCATTCTTCTTCTTTCTCCTTCTGCCCTAAGTTTGTCTTTGTCGCAAACTGGGCTGCGCTTCCGTGACTGCAACCACATTGTGGAGTTGGTCTTTATGGAGTTCGTGTTTGCCACTTATCGATTGAGGTACGTCCTTTCATTTTAACATTAGGCATTCCTCATTTTAACATTTTCTCACTTTCGCAGGTCGAAGAAAACTAGGAAAGGAAAAAGTCCCAGAAAGGGTGGGAAGCGATTTTGGAAGTCCATTGTGGTTGGCTTTAAGACTCCCAGGGAAGCCATCGAAGGTATGTCTTTGTTGTCATGTTTCAAAATCAATTGCTTAACTTTGTATATATCATGTCTACTTTGCTGCTCAGGTGATTTGTTCGTCTTCTTTAGTCGCTGTCAAGGTTCGTTGTTGCTTGTGTTCTGTGTGCTGCTAAGTCATTAGTGCTGATTAGGAATATCTCTGCCACTGACGAAAATTGACAATCTGTCAGTATATGCATCTGTATTTGTGCTTCTTATTAAGATGAGAATATGGTTGTTGCTAATAATTAAAATATGTTGTGTTGTAGTTCCTTTGGGTATTTGTATTCTGTAGTAATGGATTTGAGTCATTTGATGTTGTGGGATGTATTCTTAAAGTCCAATAAGTTGGTTTAAAATAAAGTCCATTATTGGCCTAGAACCTAAGCCAAGTTATGTCTAAATATGAAAAAAATATAATGCTTGAAATTGAGTATGGGTGTGAGATGCTAAAGTATATTGATTGCTTCCTCTTGTACTATTTGCATTGTGGGGATATAGTGCTGGATTTGTTATGGGAAATTCTTTGATAAACCTAAAACTCTATATGTCATCTTAAAACCTAAAACCTAATGGTGTGATTCTGCTATGAGGATATCATAAACAGTCTGGGGTACCTTTCTGCTAGTGATTCCTGTTGATTAATCCACTTGTCTTTCCAGAATCTAATTTTCTCTCCATCTCCCACCTTCCACCTCATGTTATTTTGAATAACCATTCCCTGTTGTGATTGATTAAAAGCATGTTTTAGATCCCCCCACGAAACAGATTGCTTTGCTGAGTTTCCTGTTTCTTCAATGTTCCTCCATCCACCATATTTCGATTTCAGAACTCTGGTCCACAGCTCACCATTTTCTTGCATTAATTGCCACTTCCATTTTCCAAGTAGTGCGAGGTTGAATGTTTCAATATCCTTGATGCCCAAGCCACCCTTTTCTTTTGGTAAGCATACCGATTTCCATTTAATCCATGCCATCCTTTTGTGAATTGCCTTCCTTCATAAAAAACTTCGCCGCAGCTTTAAAAATTGCCTTCTGATTTCTTCATCCATGAAAGGTGCCACAAGCTCGTTATTCTGCTGTTGATTAACAGTTTGAAACCTGATTCCATCAATCTTGGGTCGCTGACCAATTGGTTCTTGGAACCTATGGAAGAAAAAGGATTTCACCTCTTCCTTCACCTTGTGTGGGTTGTTAGTCCATGAACCATCAATGAATACCCCCCTGATAGAATTTCTATTTCGGTTAGCATTCATCAATAGGTGGAAAAAAGGTGTGTTACAATCGCCTTCTTTTAACCATCTTCTTCTGGATTTCTGCCTAAGTAAGGATTCATGGGCTTGGGCAGCAACCCAAAGAGATTCCTGTAACTGCTTCCTCTCCAATTTGTCTTGCTCCGTTAACTGTCTATGCATTGAGTTCTCCTCCAGTTTATTTAAATCTGATTCCAACTTTGTGACCTTTTTGAATGTATCTCCAAACTGCTCTTGGTTCCATGTCTTTAGCCTTATCTTTAACCCTGACTAATATTACTTGCACATTGGTTTAGATGAGTTGAGAAATGTTTCTCAAAATGTCTAAGCCAAGTCCAGGTCAAGAAAACAGCTTCATCAAACAATCTGTTAGCATCATATTCTGCATTTGAAAACAGAATTCTGTTTCTGAATTTCAAAATGGCCCAAGTTACCGCCATCCACCAGTATCTCTATCTCTTAATCCTTAAACCTTCTGCCTGGATGAAAATATGCTGTAGAAAATTTTGTTTAGGCCCAAGAGGAAAGGCACTTTGTAAATTCAACCAAGACATCGATTTCCACCAAATTGGTTGGATGAAGACGCAATGGAAGAACAAATGAGATGCCTTTAAGTCTTGCCACCATTGAGAAGAGAATTTACTCTTTCCACCAGAGATCAGCTCCTTCCACCCACCATATTTGGAGAGTAAAATTCTAGCCCAAGGTTGGTTCTGATTATTAGCCAGCTCCCACCCCCATTTGCCAAGTAAAGCCTCATTAAAGTTGGATAAATCTTTGATCCCTAGGCCCTCTTTGTTCTTAGAGAGGCAAACTGTATCCCACTTCACCCAAGGAATCTTGCTGACCTCATTAAAGTTGGATAAATACTAGATCCCATTTAATCCATGCAATTCTATTCTGCTCTAGTCCTCCACCCCAGAAAAATCTATGTTGTATCCTTTTGAGCCTTTCCACCACTGTTTTTGGAATCCTAAAAAAAGACAAGAAATAAATTGGAATTGATGTTAGTGCACCCTTAATTAATGTCACTCTCCCACCCCATGAGATGTATCTTTGTTTCCTTTTTTCCAATTTCCTCTCATATTTGTGGATAATGTTGTTCCACATTTGTGTTCGCCTCGGATTAGCCCCTATAGGTATGCCAAGATATGTAAAAGGAATAGATAATAGGGTGTAGTTTAAATACCTAGCAGCATCACTCCTCCACTGATATGAAACCCCAAAAACTCTAAAGCAACTCTTAGCATAATTAATCTTTAGGCCTGAGATTAACTCAAAAGCCCTCAAAGTAGCCTTTAATGCTCTCACATTTTCCATAGTTGCTTCTCCAAAAAATACAGTGTCATCCGTGTATTGTAAAATACTTATGTCAACCTTTTTTTAACCCACTGGATAGCCTTTGTACATGTTTTCAGCTATTGCCTTTCTCAGCAATCCAGATAAAGCTTCCACAACCATATTAAACAGGAAGGGTGCTAGCGGATCCCCCTGTCTAATTCCTTTTTGAGGTATGAACTCATTTGAAAATGATGCCATCAATTTTAGGTCTCTGAAAATCTGCTTCTTGAAATCTGTTGGAGAAGAAGGTTCTGATTTCTTCCTTCACCTTATTAGGTTCATCTGTCCATACACCTTCAATGAGAAGTCCTTTG
Organism: Glycine max; assembly: GCF_000004515.6. NCBI lineage: Eukaryota > Viridiplantae > Streptophyta > Magnoliopsida > Fabales > Fabaceae > Glycine > Glycine max. The sequence goes on from NC_038244.2 coordinate 26,266,722, forward strand.
ATGCAATTTCAATTTCTATTTGCATTCACCCTGATATGGAAAAATGTAGTGTTGCAGTCTCCTTCCTTTAACCATCTTGATCTAGATTTCTGCCTTAGCAATGCTTCATGGGCCTGGGCAGCCAGCCACGAATCTTCCTGCAGCTTCTTTCTTCTTGAAATTTCCAAATCAGTCATCTGTCTATGCAATGCGTCCTCCTCTAATTTATTAAGCTCCACTTCCAATTGCTGGACTTTCTTAAAGCTATCCCCATATTCTTCCTTGTTCCATATCTTTAATCTGCACTTCAGCCTTTTGATTTTTTCTTTTAATACATATGGTCCCCATCCTAAAACTTGGACAGAATTCCAGCATTGATTGACTACTTCTCTGAAAGACTTATCTGTTAGCCAGCAATTTAATATCCTAAAGGATTTAGGACCCCAATCCACATTGTTAGCTTTAAGTAGAATAGGACAATGATCTGAAAAATTTCTTGATAAGGTAAATTGCACACTTTCTGCCCAAGTGTCCCTCCATTCAGGGGATATTAATGCCCTGTCTAATCTGCTTTTAGATTCACCATTTGGCCTAAACCAAGTGTATTGTCTGCCCACAGTAGGAACCTCCAATAACTCCATATCTTCGATCCATTCATTGAATTCCTGCATACTATTGTCTCCCAGTAGCCTGTCAATTTTTCCAATTCTTTCATTTGGGTTCCTTATGCAATTAAAGTCCCCAAGCACACACCATAATCTTACTTGGGATGCTTGTTTCAGCTGTCTCACTGAATCCCACAATATTCTCTTGTTATGTATATGACAAGGAGAATATATTGTCACAATGCATATTTTTAGGGCCTCTCTCGTGCATACTCCTTCCAAGAAAATGAATCCATTTCCAATGACCTTATTTTGTAGCTTGAAAGCTGATTCAGTCTACATGCATAAAATGCCACCAGCTGAATTGTTTGCAGGTTGCATCTCCTACATAACTTCATCACTACCCCATATAGCCTGACATAATGTCTTATCAATGCTGTCTTTCTTAGTCTCCTGCAGACATATCATTTGAATATTTTCTTTGTTGATTATTCTCCTTATGGAAACCCATTTTACTCCCCTCCCCAGACCTCTAACATTATATGAGGCTATATTCATGGGTCCATAACATTAGCTCCCAACCTCTCAGCTTCCAATCTGTCTCTGGTTTCCATACTGCTTAATTTTTGTAGAATTTCCCTGTGTTGGACATCTTCTTTGTTTCTTGTGGTCACCCCCAATTGCTGGATCATTTTCCACATTTTAAAAGCTTCCTGGGTCTGAATAGAATCTTCATTTGCCTCCTATTCTAAGTCTGTGTTGATATCTCTTGTTTCACTTCTGGAATTATTTCTGCTGCTGCTCTACTGCATGGTATTTGGTTGCATATGGCTTCCTTCCAAACTTCCACGCCTTTCATGTCTCCTATGGGACCAACTTCCACGGGAGTATACCTGCCAATTACATCCCATTGCTTTTTTATTATTGGAGGGGGTATGGCCCAAGTAACTTGGAGGTTCATTAAGTAATTCTGCTGGCTGACCCAATGTCAAGCACCTTCTCCCCTGGATCAATCATCCAATGAGACATAAACCTAATAAAAAATATAAAAACAACAGTCACGTAATGTCATTAAGCTATTTTAATAACAATAAATGAAAAAGAAAACAAATATACAATGACTGAGTGACGGAAAAGGAAAATAAAATAAAATTGCAAGGAATAGACATGGCAGAAATTTGATCCCTCTGGTTTCAGCTTGAAGAAGAAAGAAAAAAGGAAGAGGAAGAATGACCTTGAAGTTGAATAAATGCGGTTGACGAATGGAGAAAGGGTGAACTTGCTTTCTTGGCAGGAAAGAATGTGGGTGTTTGGTTGGGAGGGAAGAATGATTTGGAAACCCTAGATTGAATTTGTTTTGTTTTAACCTCTCTTTTTATTATTGATTTCTTTTTAACCCTAGAATGATTTGGAGGGAAGAATGAGGGAAAATATCTTACAGAATGCGCGCCAGATTGTTTTGTTCAAATTCAAGTTTTTTTGTTTATAGATTTGGGTTTTACTGGCCAGAATTTGTTTATTGTTGCAGTGAAATTTTGTTTTTCTGCTGGTTTAAGTTGATTATGGATGTTGTATTTTAATTGAAATGTAGATAATAGGCTTTAAAAGGCTTTAAATACACTGTGGCTAATTTCTGTATGGTTTTTTTTTAGGCTTATCTTTTACTACTGCTAATTGGTGTTGTTGTGGAAGCTCTTTGATTATAGCAACTCCAGGTACGTATGTACGGTCTACTATCTTTATATGTATTATGATAGACTACTGTTTTGACATTTGTCCTGGCATTTATATACACATATACTGCTGTATTTGTTTGGTAGATAAATTGTTGTATTTGTTTGACTGACTCATCTAAGATCAAATGACTATCTGTCAATAGTCCTCCCCTAATGCTATCTTTGAAATCCAGCTTGTGCTGTTGACACACACACACACAGGCACACACACACACACACACCTACATACACACACTCAACCACACACACACACACACACACACACCCACAGACCCACACACACACACACACAGCCAGACACACAAACACACACACACACAACCACAAACACACAAACACACACACACACACACACACACACAGCCACAGACACAGAAACACACACACACACACACACACACACACACACAGCCACAGACTCACAAACACACACACACAGACAGCCACCCACACACACACAGCCACACACACACCGACATAGACACACATAACCATACACACACACACACACACAGCGACACAGACACACACACACACAGCCACACATACAGAAACACACACAACCACACACAGAGAAACACACCCACACCCACATACACACACAGCCACACACGCAGAAACACACACACACAGCCACACATACAGAAACACACACAACCACACACAGAGAAACACACCCACACCCACATACACACACACACACACACAGGCACACACACAAAGACACACACACATCCACACACACATACACACACACACAGACACAACCAATTACTTCTCATATACCTGAAGGGACGAAACCGATGGCGTCCAACTCCCCTGAACTTGAGAGGGCCTTTTGGATACTTCTCACACTCCTCCATGCGGTTGAAACAGTTTGCAAGATAGACTCCTTGTTGTGCAGCTACCTATAATGATTCAAAGTTGAAAGGACCAAAGCGTACGTAACATAACCCTAGTTTATAAGTAGGAAAAGTTTCAACTTATAAGTAAAAGCACTGGATAAAGAAGTAAAAGGGAAAAGTATTTTTATTCGAATGCACAAAAATGCATTTTCCTATAATTTTAAATAAATTTCCATCTTTCAATTTCTTAACCAGTGCCCTTAAGTGGTATATGTTATACATGTACCTGAGCTCTTGCAGGAAGATTTTTCATCTGAGAGTGTACTTTGGAAAGGGCTTCTTTAAAGTATTCAATCTCCACTATAATATTACTTTATTGAGATTTCTTTAGCAAGCTGGCCATGTCTTTCATTTGGTTCTTCTTTAAATAAATGCCCACTTGTGGATACCTCTCAATAATGTTGCCAACAACTTCTTTAAATTCTTTAAGATCTAATTTTCCATAATTGTTTTTGTCGGCTTTGCTAAATATCACGGCTATATCTTCCTGTTAAAACCATGACACACAAAGAGAAAAAAGTTACATTAGAACTTAAAGAAATAGCATATCACTGTAGCACCATGATGTGTTGTTAAAATGTCAATGATTCCTACCAATAGAACCATTTGATGTCAATGGTTAATCAATAGTCAACAATTGTTAGGAAATAGCCTGATACTCAACATGTTCATATCTATCAAATGTAGAAATTTTTACTTACACTTACATAATGTGGTAGCTACTAGCTGATAATAGCCTGATACTATTTTCCTTCCTCTGCCTTCATCTTCAACTCCACGATCTTTTGTCTCATTTTCTTTCCTTTCTCTCCCGCCATCAAGTCATTCACCAGCTTCTCCACCTCTTCTCTCTTCACATTGGTATCAATTTCAATCCCAATTTCCCATTCATTGCAGATATATCTACAGTTTGTTGGCTGATCTGCAAACAATGGCCAACACAGCATTGGTACTCCAGCACAAACACTTTCAGTGGTTGAGTTCCATCCACAATGAGTGAAGAATCCACCAAGGATGGTTCAGCACTTGCTCCTATGGACACCAACTTCCCATTAGGCTTCTATCTTTAGTTTCATTCACAAACTCATATGACAAAATCACTGAACATCCAATGACAAGGTCAGGCCTAATGATCCACAAAAAGGGTTTCTTGCTGTCGGCCAAACCTAACCAAGAACTAACATGCTTTCCATCAGCAACCTTCTAAAATCTAGAGCCCATCAAAACCTTTCCTTTGGCAGAATTATTAACCTTATGAAGATCTAGTGAGCCCACAAGATTATCTAACATAGAACTACATTTCTCAACTGTAGGGTTCCTAGAACTAACATGCTTTCCATCAGCTTCCCTCACTCCAAATTTAACGGTGCTATGTATGTCGTGCAAGGACTCAACTTCCTGCTTCTTCTTTTTCTTCTTCTTATGCATTTCACCCTCATCCACATTTTCTTCTTCTCCTTGTTGACTAAAATTTTCACCATCAGCATTCCCACTGCCACTTTGTTGCCTTTTGAACTGATCAAATTTCACATGCCGAAGGCTCAGCTCCTTGTTAATATCAACACTTTGAACAGAATTTCCCACTACCTTCCCACTGTCATTACCATTCTCTGTTTTGTGCTTGTTATGAGAGTCACATGATCCAAGCTCCTTGTGGAGGTGGTTGAGCTCGTTGAAAGATGCAGAAGCTCGGTGGAGATATGCATTGATGACATCATAAGTACCATTGTCAGCAGAGACAAACTTTGTTAGAGCTCAGAGCTAAATGCATTGCAAATGCCTAGCAACTTTGAACTTATGTCGAAGTACACATCAATCCATTTGTCCTCCCAATCACTCAGAGGAAGCTCAAGGGCAGTCATAAGGTGAGGATTTCATACCCGCAGACCCTCATGATACACACTCACACACATATACCCAACTACAATAATAAAGCATAAGCACCCTTGAAACCCAGCATTTGAAATTAGTTACATAAACAACAGTTGATGTCTATATTTGTCTGTAATTGAATTTTACCTTTTGTATGTTGTTGTATGTGATCAGTGTAATTTGCTATATAAACAATTGTTGTTCATGGCGAGTGAACCTTAGATTCCTGTCTGAGACTGAATGCAATGACTCTTGCGGACAGTTTGCATTAGTCATTGTATTTAGTCTTGAATTGTCCGTTTGGACAGTTTGGGGAGACTGGTATTTTTATGTTAGATTCATTCGTGAAGGTTATTATTATTTTCATTAATTTGATTAAATTTCGGTTCAATGCATTTCAAGTTGTTCTCTGAGTGCATACTTGATTATCGGGAAATTCATTTCACCGATGTCATGTCGTGTACTTGGAGACCAATGCGAAATGCTGCCAAAATTTAGTCAAATTTTTGTAAATAATGGTAACCCTGACGTTTGAAGCTAACATAAAAGACAGTTTTCCTAAATGGGATAGGGCCACACCTATAAATAAAAAAGTGAGATTTTCATGCATGGAATTGCTTAGATGGATCGATGTTGGATGAATGAAAGTCGCGTGAGCCTAGAATATGAGGATGGCATCGAACAGTTCTTGCAATTTGCTTCAGAAAGAGGTCGACCGAATGAAGAAGGAAAATGTTTTTGTCCTTGCATCAACTGTTTGAATGGAAGACGACAATTACTCGATGACATATGGGACCATCTATTGTGTGATGGGATTAAGAAGAATTACACGACGTGGATATGGCATGGTGAAGTCACAGACATGCAGAGTGGGTCCCAATCTGAACCGTTTGATGTAGAAATGGAAGATCGGTTAGAGGACATGATTCGTGACCTTGGACAAGAGTCTTTCCAGCAAGCACACACCCCTGTGTATGAAGGATTGCAGAGTGATTCTAAGAAGCCTTTGCATGCAGGGTGCAAGAATTCCTTAACCCTGTTGTCTGCTGTGTTAAGTCTGGTTAATGTCAAGGCCAGGTATGGGTGGAGTGACAAAAGTTTCACCTCACTGCTTGAGGTAGTGCACAATCTGCTTCCAGAGGACAACAAATTTCCTAAAAGTTACTATAAGGCGAAAAAAATAGTGTCTGATGGGTATGGAGTATCAGAAGATTCATGCTTGCCCCAATGATTGCATACTATACAGGCATGAATTCCAACAAATTTCCTAATGCCCTATCTGTGGGACTGCACGGTACAAAGAGAAGGATGAAGAAGAAAGTAGTTCTAATGACAACTCCAACAAGGGCCCCCCAGCGAAGGTTTTGTGGTATCTTCCAATCATTCCAAGGTTTAAGCATCTTTTTTCTAATGAGGATGACGCGAAAGACCTTATCATGGCATGCAAATGGAAGGATTTCTGATGGAATGGTCCGTCATCCGGCTGGTTGCTCGCAGTGGAAGAAGATTGATGGTTTGTATCCAGATTTCGGGAATGAGCCAAGAAATCTTAGACTTGGACTAGCCAGTGATGGAATGAATCCATATGGCACCTTAAGCACTCAACACAGTTCATGGCTAGTTCTGCTAGTAATTTACAATTTGCCTTCTTGGTTGTGCATGAAGCGAAAATACATGATGTTCTCTATTATGATATCGGGCCCAAGACAGCCAGGAAATGACATTGATGTTTATCTAAGTCTGTTTGTTGAAGATCTGAGAAAGTTGTGGGACGAGGGGGTTGTAGTGTTTGATGTGTTTCGCAAGGAGACCTTTGAAATGCGTGCAATGCTTTTTTTTGTACCATTAATGACTTTCCAACATATGGGAATCTCAGCGGTTACAGTGTTAAGGGTCATCATGCATGCCCCATCTGTGAAGAAAACACAAGTTACATACAACTTAAACATGGGAGAAAAACAGTCTACAGTAGGCATCGCCGCTTTCTAATACCCAATCATCCTTATAGACTACTGAAAAAAGCTTTTAATGGAAGTCAAGAGCATGATATTGCGCCGATACCATTGACTGGTGAGCAAGTATAGTAGCAGGTTCAACACCTGAATACTATATTCGGGAAGACCCAAAAGAAGGATAAAAGTCAGAGTTGCATATGGAAGAAGAGGTCCATTTTCTTTGATCTTCCGTACTGGTGTGATCTTGACGTTAGACATTGTATTGATGTTATGCATGTGGAGAAAAATGTTTATGACAGTGTGATTGGGACACTCCTTACCATTCAAGGCAAGACGAAGGATAGCTTGAATACCCGTCAAGATCTAGCTGATATGGGTATACGATCACGGTTGCATCCAAGGTCTGATGGGAAAAAAATTTACTTGCCCCCAGCCTGCCGTACTTTGTCCAAGAAGGAGAAGATAAGTTTTTGTTAGTGTCTTCGTCAGGTGAAGGTTCCACAAGGATACTCTTCAAATATTAAGAACCTTGTGCAGTTGAAGGAGCTTAAGCTTGTAGGGTTAAAGTCTCACGATTGTCACGTGCTCATGCAACAATTGTTAGCCGTGGCTATACGAGACATCTTGCCAAACAAAGTCAGGTTAGCAATAACTCGCTTGTGCTTTTTCTTCCATGCTATATGTAGCAAAGTCATTGATCCAGTCAAGTTTGATGAGTTGGAAAATGAGGCCGCAATTATATTGTGCCAGTTGGAGATGTATTTTCCCCCTGCTTTCTTTGACATCATGATTCACTTGATTGTGCATATGGTCAGAGAAATCAAATGATGTGATCCTGTTTATCTACGGTGGATGTACCCGATTGAGCGATACATGAAGATCTTAAAAGGGTATAGAAAGAATCTATATTGTCCAGAAGCATCTATTGTTGAGAGGTACATTGCAGAAGAAACCATTGAATTTTGTTTAGAATACTTAGAGAAGGCTAAACCTATTGGGCTTCTTGAGTCTCGGCATGATGACAGAGTAGGTGGTAAGGGTTCAAGAGGACTGCATGTGATCACTTCAAGTGTAGAAAATTTGTTACAAGCTCACTTGTATGTCTTGAACAACAGTAATAAAGTTTTGCCATACATAGTTAAGCATGAAGCTTTAGTCAAATAGAATAATCCGAAAATGTCAAAGAATTGGGTGTTGAAAAAGCATAACAAGACTTTCTGTGATTGGTTTAAAGATACAATCTTTGCATATGAGAATGTTGCAGAAACATTAAGAAAGCTAGCAGATGGGCCTTAAAGAAATGTTATAACCTGGCAAGGATACGACATAAACAGGTATTCATTTTACACAAAAGCACAAGATGACAAAAGTACAATGCAGAACAGCGGGGTCACCCTAAGGCCTGAATCTCAACACTTTGCAAGTGTCAATGATGCCAATCCCTGTGTAGCTTCCATCCCTTACTTTGGGTTCATTGATGAAATTGGAGAGCTTAACTATGTGAAATTTACGGTATTTGTTTTCAAATGTAAATGGGTTGACAGCAACACCGGTGTGCGCACCGATGATATAGGATTTACGTTGGTAGACCTAAAGAAACTTGGTTACCACAATGAACCTTCCATCATGGCAGAACAAGCTAGACAAGTATTTTACGTGCAAGACCCTTGTGATGAAAGGTGGTGCGTGGTTCTGTAGGGCAAAACAATTGGTGTTAATGTAGAAGATGATGATTCATACATGGACACCTATGTTAGTCCTTTGACCGCTCAAATCACTCCTAACGTTGTCGGAGAAGAAGAAGTTGACGACGTTCATGCTAATCGCAATGATCATGATGAAGGAGAATTTATTAACATCGTTTAATGTAATTTTCTGCAGAGATAGAGGTCACCAAAGCAAGTAAGTGACAGTTACATTTTTCTCAGATTGAGGCATCGGTATTTTCTTTTAGATGGTATCCTTAGGACTTCATACAGCTCATGTTTGTCGCGAGTTTCATCATCCACCACCCTTTTCTTCTCTGTCTTCTCACGTTTATTGTTGTTAAACCCATATTTATGCTTTCTTCCCTTCATGTCTTTTTTCATCACAACTTTAGCCGAATTTCCTATCTTCAGCACAATTGAATCTCCTGTCTTATTCTCCAATGACACACTTTGATGGCCTGTATCTCTTTTCTTCATATGTTCTAGTGCTTCAACTTCAGAATGCATAAAGCAATCTGAATTTTCCAGTGATCACCGAAGGCTTCTGCATCAGCATTGACACTCTCCACCCTCTTTGGTTTATGCTTCTGTGTTGCATTCCGTGCTTCCTCCTTATAAATCTCAGATTTATTAGAGGTTGCACTAGAACGATCAGCACCAATATGTGCTTCTTCCTCGTCTACCAGCTCAATATCTTTCCTTTCAACTTTTGTTTTGTAAATTACAGTGTAGTTTACAAAAGCAAAGGTGAAACGAAAGATATTGAGCTGGTAGAGGAGGAACATGCACGAATTGGTGCTGATTCTTCTAGTGAGACCTCCAATAAATATGAGAATTATAAGGAGGAAGCATAGAATGCAACACAGAAGCATAAACCAAAGAGGTTAGAGAGTGTCAATGCTGATGCAGAAGCCTTTGGTGATCACTGGAAAATTCAGATTGCTCTATGCATTCTGAAGCTGAACCAATAGAACATACGAAGAAAAGAGATACAGGCCATCAAAGTGTGTCATTGGAGAATAAGACAGGAGATTCAACTGTGCTGAAGATAGGAAATTCGATTAAAGTTGTGATAAAGCAAGACATGAAGGGAAGAAGGCATAAATATAGGTTTAACAACAACAAACGTGAGAAGGCAGAGAAGAAAATTGTGGTGGATGATGAAACTGGCGACAAACATCAGCTGGATGAAGTCCTAAGGATGCCATGTACATGTCTATTTCTGAAGATATAGTATTTATATTCCATCAAGCATACATTGACTATTGATTACATGTAATAGACTTTTTATAACATGGTTGCCCCAAATCACAATTAAAAAGCACAACTACCAATCTTTCGGAGTCCTTTGGTTAATTTGTCTTGTCTCCTTCTGTGGTGGGGTTTTGTTAGGTTTTATGTTTTTGGAAGGTGGCACCTTGGGTGTCTTGTATCTGATCTCCTAAGTACCTCTGGTACTGTTATGTTTTATTAATTGAAATTCTGATACCAATGCCAGATGTCGTACAGGATGTCACGACATCACGCTTCAGAACATGCAGATTATCTCTGAGTGTATGAACAGATTAAACAAGTAAATAACACAAGAGAATTGTTAACCCAGTTCGGTGCAACCTCACCTACATCTGGGGGCTACCAAGCCAGGGAGGAAATCCACTAAAATAGTGTTAGTTCAAGGTCTAACAGCCACTGTTTACAACCTTCTCACCTAACCACTACCCGTGCGACCTCTACCTAAGAGCCACTCTTAGATATGAGAACCCCTCTCACTCCCTCTCAAACACTCTCCCGTGTTTACAATTAAATCAAGGACACTCCAGAGATTGCTCTCTGAACAAAAGAGATCAACTCTACACACTCAGGTCCAACACTTGATGTTAGGGTACCATCAAGGTGGCTCACAAAACACTCAAGTCCCAAAACTCACAAAACAACTCTTCAATCCCGGACTTGGTACAGAACTCGTGCAGCCTCCATGTTTTTATAGCAGTGTGTGGGTCTGGGCTGCAACAGCTTGTGCTGGATGAGATCTATCATTCTTCCTGAAAATCTGCACTTAAAGAACTAAAAGATAACGTTTGATCTTTTAGTTTTTATCTTTAATCTTTAATCCCTGAACGAACTCTTCTAGTTTGTAATTCGAACTTTAATTATCTTTTAATTCGTTCCTAAAGATAGATCATCTAATATCTTGCTAACTACACAATAATCTGTTAAAGATATAACAGATTTATATGTCCAGTATTTTCGGGCAAGATGTCCTGGACATCGTATCCGACATCGTGGATCCTGCAACTTCAATGCTTTTAGCAACTCCAGTATTTTCGGGCAGGATGTCCTGGACATTGTATCCGACATCGTGGATCCTGCAGCTTCAATGCTTTTAGCAATTCCAGTATTTTCAGGCAGGATGTCCTGGACATTGTATCCGACATCGTGAATCCTGCAGCTTCAATTCTTCATTTGACACTTTATCTTGCCTTGTGCATTGTGCAGCCCGATCTTATTCTTTGACATAACGTTGGACATCATGTGCAGCAACTCCAGCTTTCCTTCATTGTCTAAGTGCTTATGTTTTAACAAAATCTTAGCCAATCTTTTAAAGCTTAGTAAAGCTAAGCACTAACAATCTCCCCCTTTGGCAAATTTTGTCTAAAACATACTTAGACACTTCCTGAGCAGGTACGAGCAGTTATGCAAGTGGGATCAGCAACTTTCATTATCAGAGTAATCAAGCACAGCGGAAATTCTGCAAGTTGCAAGTCGTTTCCAGGATGTCAAGACATCTCACATGACATCAGCTTTCTTCTTCTGCTCCCCCTGTCTCCATGCTCTTACTGCAGCATCTTCTATCAGCTACTAGTCTTTTCCAGGATGTCAAGACATCTCATGTGACATCAGCTTTCCCTTGTCTCCATGCTCTTACTGCAGCATCTTCTATCAGCTACTAGTAGCTTACATCAGTCATCATCAGCAGCAGCAGTCTCCCCCTCAAAATCATATACATACAACTCCCCCTCAAAATCATGAATCACGCATACATCGTATCCTACTTCTCTAAATCATAAGTCATGCATAATACTACTACTGCATACACAAAATCATGCATATAATACTATTACTCCCCCTTTTTAGACAGAATTTGACAAAAGTAGAATGCATGAACTTAAGGTGCAAATATTACAGACCAATAATAATTAATTGTTCAAAGGGACATGCCCCTTTAGCTAGTAAAAGTAAAAAGCAAAAATAAAGGTCTGATGGTCATGGGGTGGCTTCAGAATCATCATCATCTGATTCAGTATCCTCTGCTGCATCTTCCTCTTCCTCTGCTGCAGCATCTTCTTCCTCAGCTGCTTCTTCTTCTTCCTCAGCTGCTTCTCCATCTTCAATGCCACTTTCTGAGAGCCTTTTGATCAGCCGTTCCAGCTCCATCTTCTTCTCTGTGGTGGCTTTGATGGTTGCTTCCAGCACCTTGCATGTGTCCTTGAGTTCAGCAATCAGAGCATCCTTGGACACAGCACCTGAGGCAGCAGCTTTCCCTGATGTCGAGACAATGTCTGGGACATGTGTCCCCTCAATCAGTTTGTAATGCAGGGATAGAGGAGATTCTCTCTTCATCACAGAGTCAGTGTAGTTTAAAATATTGGGATGTTGACTCAACATAATGCCACACAATACAGATGGGAAGGCAATGGGTAATTTGACAGCAAAGGATTCTGAATGCTTAACAGTTTGATCAAATATATAGTTTCCAAAATTAAATTTGGACTTGGTTCCAACAGCATACAGAAATTTACCCAAACCTGTGGCAACAGTGGAAGTATGATTGGTGGGTACCCAGTTTGCAGCTCCAATCCTGTGCAGGATTGCATATTTCACACTTAGCTTCCCTGCAGACAGCTTCCCTTTCTTTGGCCAATGCTGGATTTGTTTGGCAGTGATTTCCTTGGCAATTTGATGCTCAGAAACAGTAATGTCCACCACTCCATCTGTTGGTCTGCCCAGGTATTTGTTGATCACAGCAGGGGAGAATCTAACACATTTTCCTCTGACAAACACTCTTTGATACTCATCACTCTTTCTGTTTGTTATGTCAGAGGGAATGTTGACAATGAATTCCCTGACTAGACTCTCATAGCAATCTCCCAACTTGGTGACAGTCTTCAGCAGTCCAGCAGCCGTGATGAGGTCCATGATCTCCTTGCAATCCAAGGCAGCTCTTCCCAGTTCTCTTTCCAAGGCAAGTCTGCGTTGATACACGAATTTCCACCTTTCAGCATTGCCAATGGAGTGGAATGAGATGTTGTCCAATGGTGCATCAGGGACATTACCAGGCACCTTCTTCCCTGATGTCTTGGTCCTCTTGATGTCGGGAACATCTAGTTCGACATCATCATCAGAGTCAGATGAGGAAATTTCTTTCCTCTTCTTGGAAGGGATTGCAACTTTGCTCCGTCTGGATGTGGTAGGAGTGATCGGAGTGCTCTTCTTCTGTGCCATAGTCTTGATTCGTCCTGACCTCTTAATGGGGGTTTTTCCTTTTCGGCTTTGTAATCGTTCTGCAATGCCAGGTGCCAATTTGTTGGCAATGGGTTCCTCATCAGATTCTACCTCTTCTAGGTCAATGAGGTCACCTGGAGCAGGTTCTGGTGCCCATGGTGCAGGAGTCTCCTCTGCGGCTTGATCATCTTCCTCTGTTGATCTCTCTTTGCTGGAGGAAGAGAGGACTTCGGCATTTGGGGCGGAAGATGTTGGAACATCTTTCTCAACATCAGGCACAGAAGCATTTGGGGTGGAAGATGTTGGAACATCTTCATCAGCATCAGGAACAGAGGCATTTTTCAGAATGTTACTCACAATACTGCGGATCTTCTTATCCATCTCTGTGTCTACTTCCCTAGGACTTGTTGCAAGGCTAGGGTTTTCAGAAATCTTCACACCCTGTTGTCGTTTGGGAACCAGTTTTTCAGGAACAGGGGCTTGACCAGGAATCATCTGTATGGGTTGGATATGGAATTCAGGTTGTTCCTGGATTGATGGCGCTTTGGTGGATGATGGGGATGATGGTACAGAGGGTGAACCAGGAGCTGAAGTTTCTTTTGGTGAGGTAGCCATGGAAAAGCAGAGCGTTTGGAATGGTTTCGCAAATTTCTGAGAGCTGTTGGGGAATGCTGAAAACGAGATTACCACGAAAATATAAGTTTGAATGAGGAATGTAGAGGGACGTGTGAAGCAACGGTCGAATTTGTTTTGGCTTAGTAGTGAACGTGCTATTAATGTTAAGTGAGACGTTTGAGCACGTTCAGATAGCAGTAGCTGCTATAATTCCTCTAGCAGACAAATGCCCAGCTTGCCCCTCAGTTTTTCAAACTGATTTGCATCCAATGCCTTTGTGAAAATATCTGCTATTTGTTCCTCAGTGTCAACATGCTCCAGTGTGATAACTTTATCATCAACAAGCTCTCTGATATAGTGATGTCTAATGTCAATGTGCTTGGTTCTGCTGTGTTGCACAGGATTTTTAGAAATATTAATAGCACTCAGGTTGTCACAGTATAATGTCATGACATCTTGTTCGACATTGTACTCCTTCAGCATCTGCTTCATCCAAACTAGTTGTGAACAGCTGCTTCTTGCTGCAATATACTCTGCTTCAGCAGTAGATAGGGACACACAGTTTTGCTTCTTGCTGAACCATGAAATAAGATTGTTCCCCAAATAGAAACATCCACCAGAAGTGCTTTTTCTGTCATCTGCACTTCCAGCCCAATCAGCATCACAATACCCAACCAGCATTGAATCTGAACAATGACAGTACATAATCCCATAGTCACTGGTGCCATTTACATATTTCAGAATTCTCTTTACTTGATTCAAGTGACTTATCTTAGGATTGGCTTGATATCTTGCACAAACACCTACTGCATAGGTGATGTCAGGTCTGCTAGCTGTTAAATATAGTAAGCTCCCAATCATGCTTCTGTACAGACTTTGATCAACACTGGTGCCAGCTTCATCCTTTGACAGCTTCAAGTGAGTAGGTGCAGGTGTTCTTTTATGGCTGGCATTTTCCATCCCAAACTTCTTGACAATGTTCTTTGCATACTTGCTTTGTGAGAGGAATATGGAGTCTTCCATCTGCTTCACTTGGAGTCCCAGAAAATAAGTCAGCTCTCCAACAAGACTCATCTCAAATTCAGATTGCATCTGTTGGACAAAATGTCGAAGCATCTCATTCGACATCCCTCCAAACACAATGTCATCAACATATATCTGTGCTATCATCAAGTTTTCAGCATCTTGTTTGACAAAGAGAGTCTTGTCAATTCCTCCCTTCCTATACCCTTGCTGAGTAAGGAACTCTGTTAGCCTTTCATACCAAGCTCTTGGAGCTTGCTTCAATCCATAGAGAGCCTTCTTGAGCCTGTATACATGATCTGGATGAGCTGGATCTACAAATCCCTTTGGCTGCTCCACATAGGCTTCTTCATTCAGGTATCCATTCAGAAATGCGCTCTTCACATCCATTTGGTACAGCTTGAATTTGCGGATGCAAGCTACACCAAGTAACAATCTGATGGACTCAAGTCTAGCAACTGGGGCGAATGTTTCATCAAAGTCTACACCTTCAATCTGAGTGTAGCCTTGAGCAACAAGTCTGGCCTTGTTTCTGGTTATAACACCTTCTTCATCGGTTTTGTTCTTGAAGATCCACTTGGTGCCAATCACATTAGTTCCCTCGGGTCTCGGAACTAGCTCCCAGACTTCATTCCTTTTGAATTGCTCCAATTCTTCTTGCATAGCATTGATCCAGAACTCATCAGCCAGTGCCTCTTTCACATTCTTGGGCTCAATTTTGGAGACAAAACATGAGTTGGAGACAATCTCAATCTCCCTTGATCTTGTAGTGACTCCTCTGTTTGGATCTCCTATAATCAGCTCCTTGGGGTGCATCTTCTGGATTCTAATGGAGGGTCCCTTGTCGGGTTGGTTGATGTTTGATTCATCTGTAGCAGAATCAGAGTTTTCTGCATTCTCTGCACTTTTAGCTGTATCTGCTACATTGTCTCCCGATGTTCTGACATCTTCTTCGACATCCTTCTTTCTTGCTGGAGTTAGATCATCAACAACCACGTTGATGGATTCCATCACAGTTCTGGTTCTGGAGTTGAATACTCTATATGCTCTGCTGTTTGTAGAGTATCCCAGGAATATTCCTGCATCACTCTTGGGATCCATCTTTCTCCTTTGCTCTCTATCTGCCAAAATGTAACATGGGCTTCCAAAGATGTGAAAGTGCTTGACAGTTGGCTTCCTCCCTTTCCAGATTTCATACAGTGTGGTTGAAGTCCCTCTTCTAAGTGTGACTCTGTTGTGGATATAGCATGTTGTGTTCATGGCTTCAGCCCAGAGATTATAGGGAAGTTCTTTGGCATGAAGCATGACCCTAGCAGCCTCTTGCAAAGTCCTGTTTTTCCTTTCAACTATGCCATTTTGCTGTGGTGTAATGGCTGCAGAGAACTCATGAGTGATGCCTTCAGATGTGCAGTATTCAGTAAACTTGCTGTTTTCAAACTCTCTGCCATGGTCACTCCTGATTCTCTTGATCACACAGTCTTTTTCTCTTTGAAGTCTTAGACTCAACTCCTTGAATACTTCAAAGGTGTCTGATTTTTCTCTGATAAAGTTGACCCAGGTAAATCTGGAGAAATCATCCACAACAACATAGGCATACCTCTTTCCTCCAAGGCTTTCAACTTGCATAGGCCCCATCAAGTCCATGTGAAGTAGTTCCAGCACCCTGGAAGTGGTCTGATGTTGAAGCTTCTGGTGGGACATCTTGACTTGCTTTCCAATCTGACATTCACCACAGATTCTGCCTTCTTCTATTTTCAGATTGGGAATGCCTCTAACAGCACCTTTGTCAATGATTTTCTTCATGCCTCTTAAGTGCAGATGTCCAAATCTTTGATGCCATATTCTGACTTCATCTTCTCTGGAGAATAGACATGTGGAGGAGTAACTGGTTTCTTGAGGTGTCCATAGGTAACAGTTGTCCTTTGATCTGCTGCCCTTCATTAGGACTTCACTCTTCTCATTTGTCACCAAGCATTCTGACTTTGTGAAGTTTACATTGAATCCTTCATCACACAGCTGACTAATGCTGATCAAGTTTGCAGTCAGTCCCTTCACCAGCAGTACTTTGTCCAGACTAGGAAGTCCATCATGGACTAGCTTTCCCATTCCAGTGATCTTTCCTTTAGAGCCATCTCCAAATGTCACATAGCTAGTGGAGCAAGGTTCAATGTTCACCAGGAATTCTTTAACTCCTGTCATGTGTCTGGAACAGCCGCTATCTAGGTACCAATCTTCCTTAACTGATGCTCTAAGTGAAGTATGAACAACAAGACTAACAGTCTTGTGTTTTGGAACCCACATCATCTTCCTTCCACTGCTGCTATTTTGAGTTCCATGACGTGGATGACCATGTAAATGATAGCAAAAGGGCTTTATGTGACCATACTTGCCACAGTAGTGACACCTCCAATTCTTTCTTTTGCTCCTTTTCTGCTGCGTTCCATGATGTCGAGACCGATGTTGTGACATCGTGGCTCCAGTGCTGTTTTTGGCAGGAACAAATTCTGTCATGGTTGTTCTGCCAGCAGACTTAGGATTAAATCCAAGTCCTCTCTGGTTTCCAACATTCTTTCCAAGCTGTAGCACCTCATCAAGCGTATCTGAGCCTTTATTCAGCATCTTTATTGATTTTGTCATGTTTTCCCGTTTAGAGTTCAGAAAACCAACTTCTCCTTTAAGCTCAGAGATCTCCTCTTCATGTGCCTCCTTTTCAGCCTCCAGATTTGCAATGACCTTCTTCAGTTGTGCTTCTTGCTGAAGAATCTTCTCACTTTTGATGCATAGTTCTCTATAGGATGTAGCAAGCTCATCAAAAGTGATTTCACTGTCTGTATCACTTGAATCTTCAGCAGATTCAAATCTCCCAGTGAGTGCATTCACATCTCTGTCAGAATCACTTTCTTGTTCACTCTCTGTATCATCAGACCGACATACAGAGAGTCCTTTCCTCTGCTTCTTGAGATGAGTGGGACATTCAGCTTTGATGTGTCCATAGCCTTCACACCCATGGCATTGAACTCCTTTGCTGTGACTGGGCTTTTCATCTGACCTTTTCTGGTATTCACTACCTTTCCTGATGTCGAAAGGGATGTTCCGGACATGTGGTTTCTGCCTCCTGTCCATTCTGTTCATCACTTTGTTGAACTGTTTTCCAAGGAGCACAACTGCGTTAGTCAGACCTTCATCAGTGTCCAGGTCATACTCATCTTCTTCTCCTTCATCATTGGACACGAAAGCCAGATTCTTGCTCTTCTTTTCAGCCCTATCCGAGAGTCCTAGCTCAAAGGTTTGAAGGGAACCAATGAGTTCATCTACTCTCATGTTGCAAATGTCTTGGGCCTCCTCTATTGCAGTGACTTTCATGTCAAATCTCTTAGGCAAGGATCTGAGGATCTTTCTCACCAGCTTTTCATCTGTCATTCTCTCTCCCAAGGCAGTGCAAGCATTGGCAATTTCAAGAATGTTCATGTGGAAGTCATGAATACATTCTTCCTCCTTCATCTTCAGATTTTCGAATTTTGTAGCCAAGAGTTGCAATCTGGACATCGTCACTTTGGAGGTTCCTTCATGAGTGGTTTTCAGGATCTCCCATGCATCTTTGGCCACTGTGCATGTGTTGATCAGTCTGAAGATATTCTTGTCAACTCCATTGAATAGAGCATTCAAAGCTTTGGAGTTTCCAAGTGCCAATTCGTCTTCTTCTTTAGTCCAGTCTTCTTCTGGCTTCAATCCATCAGTGGGCTTTCCTTCTGTGTCCAGCATCTTGGGATGTTCCCAGCCTTTGATGACAGCTTTCCAGGTTCTGCTATCCAGTGATTTGAGGAAGGCCACCATCCTTTCTTTCCAGTATTCATAGTTGGTTCCATCCAGAATTGGTGGTCTGTTCACTGGTCCTCCTTCTTTCTCCATGTTCATCAGAATTTATCTCCCTAGGTCTCACTCAGTGATTTCGAGTGCCCGCTCTGATACCAATTGAAATTCTGATACCAATGCCAGATGTCGTACAGGATGTCACGACATCACGCTTCAGAACATGCAGATTATCTCTGAGTGTATGAACAGATTAAACAAGTAAATAACACAAGAGAATTGTTAACCCAGTTCGGTGCAACCTCACCTACATCTGGGGGCTACCAAGCCAGGGAGGAAATCCACTAAAATAGTGTTAGTTCAAGGTCTAACAGCCACTGTTTACAACCTTCTCACCTAACCACTACCCGTGCGACCTCTACCTAAGAGCCACTCTTAGATATGAGAACCCCTCTCACTCCCTCTCAAACACTCTCCCGTGTTTACAATTAAATCAAGGACACTCCAGAGATTGCTCTCTGAACAAAAGAGATCAACTCTACACACTAGAGATCAACTCTACACACTCAGGTCCAACACTTGATGTTAGGGTACCATCAAGGTGGCTCACAAAACACTCAAGTCCCAAAACTCACAAAACAACTCTTCAATCCCGGACTTGGTACAGAACTCGTGCAGCCTCCATGTTTTTATAGCAGTGTATGGGTCTGGGCTGCAACAGCTTGTGCTGGATGAGATCTATCATTCTTCCTGAAAATCTGCACTTAAAGAACTAAAAGATAATGTTTGATCTTTTAGTTTTTATCTTTAATCTTTAATCCCTGAACGAACTCTTCTAGTTTGTAATTCGAACTTTAATTATCTTTTAATTCGTTCCTAAAGATAGATCATCTAATCTCTTGCTAACTGCACAATAATCTGTTAAAGATATAACAGATTTATATGTCCAGTATTTTCGGGCAAGATGTCCTGGACATCGTATCCGACATCGTGGATCCTGCAACTTCAATGCTTTTAGCAACTCCAGTATTTTCGGGCAGGATGTCCTGGACATTGTATCCGACATCGTGGATCCTGCAGCTTCAATGCTTTTAGCAATTCCAGTATTTTCAGGCAGGATGTCCTGGACATTGTATCCGGCATCGTGAATCCTGCAGCTTCAATTCTTCATTTGACACTTTATCTTGCCTTGTGCATTGTGCAGCCCGATCTTATTCTTTGACATAACGTTGGACATCATGTGCAGCAACTCCAGCTTTCCTTCATTGTCTAAGTGCTTATGTTTTAACAAAATCTTAGCCAATCTTTTAAAGCTTAGTAAAGCTAAGCACTAACATTAATAATATTATACTTTTGCCTTCCAAAAAAAACTTATGACTGATCCTCTTTTGATTAATCCTATTTTGTATGTTGTTGTATGTTATTGTATAAAAGATCATGGGTTCTCCACCTGCCTCCACTCCTCCTCCTCCTCCTCCTTCTCCTCCTTCTCCTCCTCCTTCGGACGCATCGGCTTCGTCGTCTGCCGTGAAGCGGACACTCAAAGCCTCACGTCTACGATCGTTGTCCACTAGACCACCTGGTGCTGAGAGACCAGTGGTGCATGTTGATCCTGCTACCGGGAAGGCCAACGGTCCCCACAGGAAGAAATTAAGAACATATTTGGGGATTGTGGCCCGTGATAAGGTGGACATCACCTACGAGAACTGGAAGGAGTCCCTACTGCTCAGAAGGACCTGATTTGGGAGGATATTCAGGTATTTTTCTTTTCTTATTTGATTTTGGTTAATTAATAGCCAAAAAATACATTATTGTAACAAATAAACTTTATTTGATGTTGTCAGGCGAAATTTGATATCCCTGAGGCTTCTGACAGTAGGACGAAAAGGAAGTTACTGCAGACCGTGGGGGAGAGATGGAGGCAGTTTAAATAAGACCTCGCGAGGAAATGGGCCCTTGCAGCTAATCAAGACGGTGTCGAGGACACTGTCTGTGAGAAATATGGCATCAGCAAGGAAAAGTGGGTCCAGTTTTGCCAGACTCGCAGAGACCCTTCTTGGGAGGTATGTTCCTTGCCATTTAAGTTGTTTTTGAAAAAACATGATGTTGTTATACTTCATTCTACCAATTTCAAACATTATTGTTTAATTTTTTCAGGATGTGCGCAAGAAGGCACAAGCCATCCAGAAGCAGAATACTGCCCCCCATGTTTTGTCTCGTGGGGGTTATGATTATTTGGAGTAGAAGCTCCTGGCTGAGAATACGAAGAAGAAGCTGGAGGAAGCTTCACAATCAGGAAGCGTTGATGGTGTCATCGACCCTCCATCCCTAGTCAGACGCCACGTGAAGTGGAAGATGGCCCGCACGAAGAAAACAGGGGAAATGACGACTGAGGCCGCAAAGGAAATCGCTGAGAAGATTGTAAGTCATTTTCAACTAACCATTACAATTATATTTCAATATTTTGTGAATGCCATGTACCACTGTGTGTTTTCTGTGTAGGATTCTTTTGAGGAGCAGGCCACACAGGGATCCTTCGTCCCTCATCGACGTCAGGATGTTCTCGCCGCTGCTATTGGACGTCCAGAGCACCCTGGATGTGTCCATGCTGCTGGATCCGGTGTCACCATCAATCAATACTTTGGATCGGCTCCACGGACGTCCCACAGCGCTTCCTCCCTGCCTCCTGACGAATTGCAACAGCTGACCAAGCAAATCAGGGACCAGCTAGAGGAGTCCATCATACAGAATGTGACGAGGCAGGTCATGGCATCCTTCAGCCACTTGCAGTCCCAGCTTCAGTCGCAGATGCAATCTCAGGGACTTGCAGTGCCTCCTGAGCCTCTGGTTGGTCCCTCCGGTCCTCGAGTGAGCACAAAGGGGAGTTGCGTTGATCCCTCAGGAAACGATCCTGAGACGGGTGACTCTGACAGGTGCGGCTTGTACATAGAAGCAGATCCAGCCCGCCTGGTTGCCATGGGGAGATTTTATGAGGGATCCACTGTTGTTCATAATGCTCCTTTGTTGCTTGGCCAAGTCAAGGTGAGTGTGGAGGAGGTTACAGATGCAGATGCTTCAGTTCCTGTACCCACTGATGAGGTTTCCTTAGAGGGGCAGGCACTTTACACCTTCCTTGCTTGGCCGACACATCTGGTCAAGTCTTTATCACAGCAGGTACTTATTTTCCTTACTATATGTTTCTTCTTTTTAAATTAATTCATTAAGCATGCCTCAAATTAAGCAATTTAACTTTGTTTCATGAACAGGTAGTTGTGTCTCCGGCAAAACCACCTCCGAAGCCCGATCCGGAGGTCGATGATCCGCTTTATTTGATGACATTGACCATCCCAGAGCTTTTCTTGAGGCCTTATCAGGTTAGATGGGATGCCACCGTGTTCGGGGTCTTTAATCCAGATTTCCCCCTCTACATAAAGCACGAAGACCTCTCCGAAATCGCACACGGTGGTCAATGTCTCAGCATATCAGTGTTACAGTTGTGGATTCTGTAAGTCATTTTATATTACTTTTAATTACCTAAGTTATTGCTTTCAATTCATAAATATTTAACTTTGACTTAACATAAACAGGCATCTCACTGAAACATGTATGCGAGTGGGGAATTCTGATATCTATGGATTCCTCGAGCCACAGTCCATTCAGAGGTCTGGGCAATCGCAGTTTGAATCTAAAAGTTACATAAAGAGTTGGATGCAGAGTTCACAACACGATGTCTATCTTGGGGCCTACCTAAATGGGTAAGTCACAAAATAACTAAATTTAATTAATGTTTACTAATGTACTAACCCATTTTAGGTTCCACTGCAGCGGACATTGGCAGATGGTGGTCATCCTGCCCAAGGAACACCTAGTTGTCTGGTTTTGTTCATTGCATAACAGGCTAGACAACTACCTTAAGGGGATTATTAATAGGTTAGTGTTCTTTTCAATACATTTGCATTGTAATACCTCAACGTAAAACACCAGTTTTTAATTGTTACTCATCTGGAATAGTGCTTTAAAAGGTCTTCATGATGCTCCACAGCCTAAATCAAAGGCTTCTGCTAGGTGGATTGTCGTCAAGGTACGTCATTTACATAAAACTTCCACTTATATATATATATATATATATATATATATATATATATATATATATATATATATATATATATATATATATATATATTTCTTTATGTGTCTGTACACTAGTTGTTTAATTACTATCCAAATTTCATTATGTATTTAGTGTAATAGACAAAAAGGAAGTACTGAGTGCGACTACTATGTGATGCGCTGGATGTCCACCATCATTTTAGGAACTTTTAGGAATAATTGGGAAGCGGTAAGTTTATTTCAAACAAAATCGATTTATTTATAATTTGTATTACATTATTAACTTATTATGATTTATTTCACCATGCAGTATTTTAATGATCCTAGACCATTGGAGCTAAAGAGATTAAAGGCATTGCGGATCCAATGGGCACGGTTTTATCTCCGAGTTGGAGATCAGGCCTAGGAGTTAGGGACATTATCTTTAGCTATAGTTTACTTTGGTTTAACATTTTTGACATTTTCTATGTAATATGAACATTGAATTCATTTATGCTAAATCAATTATTTGATGTTTATTATCATTAAAACTGCTTGAAAGCAGAATAAAATGTTTATTTGCTGTGAATTGGGCTTGAAATTGCATTTGACAGGTACAATTTTGGGTTTACTGTAAAAACAAAAAGTATATATATAAAAAAATACTTGAAAACTATATCGGTTATTAACAAAAACTGATGTTAATATGATAAACAACATCGGTTTTTGTCATGAACCTTAACATCGGTTCTAATAGAAAATTGATGTTAACGTTTGTATATTAACATCGGTTATTTGTGTATATCCGATGTCAGCGTTCGTATTTTAACATCGGTCAGCTGTAGATACCCGATGTCAACTCCTGTATATTAACATCAGTTATTTATAAATAACCGATGTGAACATTTGTATATTAACATCGGTTATCTACACATAACCGATGTTATACACAAAGAACTACACCAAATAAGTGTACGCATCATCAACGTTGACATCGGTTTTCTAGAAAAACTGATGTTAGTGGAATATATTAACATCGGTTATCGTAGGAAACCAATGTTAATATATTACATTAACATCGGCTTTTCTAGGAAACCGATGTTAATATAACATATTAACATCGGTTTTACAGCAAAACCGATGTCAACGTTCATCATGCGTACACTTTTTTTGGTGTTGTTCATTGTGTTTAACATCGGGTATTTAGAGAACCGATGTTGTCATATATACGTTAACATCGGTTTTACAAAACCGATGTTAACATTGATACATTCAACATCGGCACTTTCAACATCGGTTTTAGAATTGATGTAGAATGTTCTAAATAACCGATGTTGAAAGTGTATTTTTGATCGACGCCGTAGCTGAATCAAATAAACATGAAAATGCAGTAACTAGGAAGTGATCCTAGGTCGTTTCCCAACGAGCAATGATAAACCAAATGTTCATAATATACTTGCAGTAGTAACGATTGGGGGGGTTTGTTTGTTTTGTGATTTAAGGAGCAGAACAAGTAAACTGGAATACGAAACTAATGATATTAAAAATGGGTTGTTTCCTCTGATTCAAAAGTCATTCTCTTATCCTGGGTTATGGAGAATTCGTCCCTAACAATTAACCACTTAATCCAACCCTATTGCAATTTACTAAGCGAAAATCAACTTAGGGTTGTAAATACGTGATTAGGCACCACATACACCAGTTAGCCCTTCGTCCATTAAGCATGAACGCAAGTTAGGCTCAGAGGCAATTAATCGAACACGAAGCGTGCACTGATTAATGTTCACGAATTTGAGTTAACTGGTGAAGGGAAAACTGCCAGGGAACCACATTATAAACGAAACCTCAAAGAGAGTTGGGCTTCATCCTCAAAAGGAAACAACACCAGAATATTTAGCCTTCCATAGATTCAAACAGAAAACATAAATGAAACATGAAGCAGAAACTATGACATCTTGGAAATTTCTACCTGGAATTTTGTAAATGAGGCATTTTTGAATGATTACATATAAGTATTATCCAGTGTATATATATATATATATACTTTTGGTAGAAGTAGGTATATTGGGGGAAAGATACGCGTGTTAGGCTAATTAACGAAGAGAAATCCATAACTGGATAGTTATCGGTTAATTCTCAATTAATTAGTCTAAAAATTATCGTTTTGCGTGCAACTTAAAATTTAACAAAACCAACCTCTGAACCACGCTCGGGATTTCATTCTGAGCATTTTGATAAATATATTGCCTACCTTCGAAAACTGGCCCCGACAGGTGTAAAGAAACGCGAGGAACTGGAACCAGAGAAATAGCACGCAAACCGAGGCAGGATTTTAGCATTTCAAAAGGTCAAATTTTTCTCTTCTTATGGCTGAGTATGAGTCACATCAAGCGAAAAAGTAGGCCCTTTTTGCTCCACTCAAAAGAAGACATGTGGCACATCTTTTAAAAAAAAAAAAGAGAAAAGCCTTTTAAACTAAAAGCCACATTTTCTCTCTCCTCACTCAGCCAAAAGAATTCAGAAGCTTTCCTCCCTCTCTCTCTCTCATGTTGCCATTCTCTTCTTCTTCCTCCACCATTGAAGTTCCATCAAAGCTCTAACTTTTGCACACCATTTCTGCTCCAAATCGCGAAAGGAAGCCATTTTCGGAGTCGGGAAGCGCATATCTACGTTGTGGGACTTCAAATTTCAGGTTTGGGTAGACTTCTTCTCACATAAAGTTTTGTGGGCATTGGGTTTTGGGAGATATGATGGGTAGTTTTACTAGGTTTATGCCTTATGATAGTTATTTGTGAAGAAATTTGATGAAAGCATGCTAAATGTGTCATGTTTGGTATGAGTCAAGCTTACCCATTCTGTTTTAGGGTTTTTATGATGATGCTTGTGATGCTTGTGTGCTAAAATGGCTGATGGAAAATTGATAGAGATGAAGGGTAGAGTTGACCTAGGGTTAAAAAGTGAGAATGTAGTGATATGAGTGGAAAAGTGTGATGCTTTGAAGATTTGAAAAGCCAAATCTGGATTTAGAGATAATTGGAGGTTAGAGTGAGTTAATCCTAGTTTGAAATGTCATTTAGGACTGTGAGAAAGCTTGGGCTGTACAAAGGAGGAGAATGAGTGACCAAAGTGAAGGCAAGAGCCATTTCTAGGGTAAATTGGGTGTTGAGGAGTCAAATTTTGATTCGGTAGATTTTTCGTCGTAAAACCAGTTTGAGCGAGTTTAGATTAATGTTATAGACTTGTGTGAGATGAGAGTTTGCTCCAAAATTACCTCATTCTCATGTTCACTTCTCAAACCTTGAAAATCCACTAAATTGAGGGGTTTTAGATACCTAGATTTTGAGTTGATTTGATCTGAAGCTTGTCTTCGGTTTAGATATGATTTATACTTGATTTAGGACTTGTAGGATCCAATTTGGGCAATTTTGGATGAGGGCAAGGGTGATTTCGAAAATCTGCACTTATATGCAGAATTTTGCTATTAAAGTGTGCAGCAAAATTTTGTGTTTGTGCAGAAAATGCTTATGCATGGCTGGTTGTGGAAAGGGTTGTACATATTGTGTTCTGGACGTTTCCTAGCAGATCTCAACGGTCAAAATGTAGACTTGTGTACTAGGGACCTCCAGTAAAATTTTCGAGTCGATCCAACGGTGAACGAATTGGAACGAAGAGAATGTTACTGGGGTATTTGAGTAAGAAAAGCTGTGGTATTGGTTTGTGTTTTGGGCAGAGTTTTCTGCCTCTGCCCTGTCTTGCTTGGTTTTGATAGTTCATGATGTTTGGATTTTGAAATTGCTTGGATGTTATGGAAGCTTGGAGGGATTGATGGGGACCCGGTGTTGAGAGGAAAGAGGATAAGGGCTACGTAGGAGTACGTGAGCTCAGTTGAAGGTTGGCAACTGGGGATGGTGGATTTATGTGTGATTTGTGGATGTGGATAGTCGACTTGCACCATCGCCCGACCGCCACCTAGTACCACATGTGACGGGTACCCCATAATCCTACAAGCTTGAAGTGAGGAAGTGTGGAAGGGTGAGACTTCCTACTTTTATTCGTTTGACCACAGAGTGGTACCTGGAGATATGTCGCGGGGGTCAGGAGACCTTGGGGACGTCAGGTGGGGTGCTACTGCCCAAAACCAAGCTTGACCAATCCCGACCCAACCCGGGCATAGTCAGTCAGTGAGAACCTATGACGTAGCTAAACAGGCGAGCTCCTGGTAGTCAACCGATAAAAGAACAAAGACCACAAAGCAAGGAGGTTGTGTGGTGGCTGGCCAGCTATGGATCTTGAGTGATATTTGGGATATGGCCTCTGGTAATCGATTACCAAGGGTGGGTAATTGATTACAAGGCTTAAAAATGAAGACAGGAAGTTAAGATGGCCTCTGGTAATCAATTACCAAGGATGTGTAATCGATTACCAGAATGGGATCAGGAACGTGAGAGGGCTTCTGGTAATCGATTACCAATGTTGTGTAATCGATTACCAGGCTTAAAAATGGAGACAGTATGTTGTGGAGACCTCTGGTAATCGATTACCAATACTATGTAATCGATTACACAGAGTAACAGGCCACTGATAATCGATTACCAGTTATGTGTAATCGATTACACAGTGCATATTGCAGGTTTTCATGTTCTGAAGCTGTGTAACTCGAGTTGAGCCTATGGTAATCGATTACCAATGCTTTGTAATCGATTACAAAAGAAGAAAAGCCTTGAGGTACACCTTTTAATTGCATGTAGTGGTTATGGGACGCATTGTGTTGCTACTGTAGTTAGATATCTCGTGGAAGAGTCTACCCCTTTCTTTTATTTCTTGTAGATCGCGATGGCAGTGCAATTAATCCATGACCGAGTGGAGATGGAGTGCCTAGAGGGAGTTTGGGAGACCCTCGAAGGCAATGCGAGGTGCCGATTCCGGGGCACGATTCGATTCACGGCCACTTCGTTGGTACATCTAGAGGAACCAGCATGCATGCTTCAGCGCACTGTGGAGTGGATATTACCTACACCTACTCCATATCTACTAATGGAGCTAGTCCAAGTGATAGAGGTGACGTCATCTGAGGAAGACCCCGAGGAGGACCCGAAGGAGCTACCTCCTGAGCCTGCTGTGGATGCTCTTGACTTTCTAGAGGGTGATGAGGACCCACTCCCTGAGGTGAATGCTCCCTAGGACGTCATGTCGGCATTTGAGGCAGACTCTACGGAGGAGAGCGGTCCTGGAGGGATAGCGACTAGCAGAGGTTCTTCATCATAGCAGATGGTTCCTTAGACTAGGAATATATATACTTTTGGGGGGTGGATGTATCTAGTACAGACTGTTAGGTTTACTCTTTTTGTTTTTGGTATGGGTAGACCTATTGTATAGGAATTTGATGATTGTATACATGTGGCTGAAGCCACCACATTGGATACCTTTGCTCTGGATGTCACTATGTATTTTGCAAAACTCCCATATTTTGGACAGCTTTAGATGATGAATGTACTTATGATTAATCTTGTTATTTGAGTAGAAAGTGTTAACAAACTTTATTTGAAAGAGAGTTCATCGACCGCGTTTTATTTTATTATTTTACACGTGACGACCTAAAATGATGACTGGTATACTTTTATTTTTTGAAAGAGCAACATATTTTAGAGGTTATGCGTGATCAGAAAGAAATGACTCCGAATAGAGTTGTGAACTGGCCATTCAGGACTCTACAGTGATGATTTTCCTTCTGAACTTAATTACTGTGAAAAAGTGAAAGAAACGAAAGAGAAAAAGGAAAAAAAAAATTTCCCATGGTTTTTGTTATTTAAGTCATTACTATTAAACCAGTCATTATTTAGGGGCGCCACAAAAACGTAAATAAACAGAAACGTAAATGAGACAGAAACGAAAATGAAAACAGAAATGTAAATGAAAGTAGAAGAAGAAACAAGAACGAAATTGTAATTAGAAGCAGGAAATGGAAGATTGCATTACATGAACAGTAGCATCCAAGCAGAAAAACGTAAAACCCTAAAAAAAGCTCTAAATAATGAATGGCATAACAGAATAGCCTTCCACGAATCCCAAGCCTGCCATTTAAAAAAGAGTCACTCAAAGTCACTGGGCCCTATTACAATACTCTGGCGTAAAACGAAATAAACACTGAACCACATAAAATAAAATTGCAAAATTTCCTAATTAGAAATTAACTAAGGTAAGCGCTGCTTTATTTGCCCTCTTCAAGTCCACAACCAAAATCCGGATTAAGCCCAATGTTTCATTAATTCCTGAAATTAGATTAAAAACATCAAATTAGCTAAATGAGCCCAAATAATAAAACTGCCTAATTAATTGACAATTAAGACCAATCAGTAATTAAAATGGTGCAAAAAGGGTTTAGAAAATATAAGAAAATGATGGCACATCAAAACCCCCCATACTTAACCTTTTGCACTCCTGGGCAAATTGAAACAAAGAACAAAATCCACAGATATTCAAAGAGAGACAAACGAAAACATTCACATATTTCTCAATGAACATCAAGGAATGAAAGGAATGGGTAGCATCTAACATAAGGAGATCCGAAAAGTCAAGACATTCATGAAAATCATCCAAGCACCCAATCATGGCAAATAGTTAATCAGCTCAAGAATGAAAAGTGATAAAGCCTCACAAGATATACACTCTATCTCTCAAGTGTCTAGGCTAATATTTACCCTCAAAGCACCCATGAAAAAAACACCACATAAACTTGGCAAGATTCTAAAATTGACAATCAA
This sequence comes from Glycine max, assembly GCF_000004515.6. Lineage (NCBI taxonomy): Eukaryota > Viridiplantae > Streptophyta > Magnoliopsida > Fabales > Fabaceae > Glycine > Glycine max. The sequence goes on from NC_038244.2 coordinate 26,296,284, forward strand.
CCCATAAACACAAGCACATGAGGATCAAAAGGTCTTTTAAGGTTGTAATGGGGCCAAGGACAAGGTATGGAAAAATATGGAATAAGTGGCTAAATCCCAAAGGAATAGAGGAGCAATGGGGAATAAGTGCATATTAAGAAAAAATAAGAAAATAAAAAGAAGTAAAGATAAAATTTAAACATAAAGAGTAGAACCAAGAGCCTCATCATTCTTTTGTCATTTAAGATCTTATTCACTCAACTTTACTGCTTTTCTTTTTCTTTTCTGAATTTTTTTTTTTACTCAGTAGCCTTTGAGAAACAACATCTCATTCAGCATGTCCAACATTTAACCAATATGCAATGTACATCAAGTATGGCTCAAAATATATCATGAAGCATGGCCAACAAAACATGTTATCCAATGAAATAAAAAAACCCCACACTTATTCCCAAAACAATTCCAAAGCTCCAAAATTCCTTAAGGATATGGTGATATCATGGTTTTTCACTTAAGGCTTGTAGTGAGCTTCAAAACAAGGAAAGGGAAACAAGGCTCAAAAGGGCTATCAAAGGAATTAAATCAAGGTAAGTCCATTTGGCTAGAAGCTTATAAGAACAAAATTGCCTCAATCATTTCCAAATATGCATGTGAATTAGGAAGCATCAACAAGAATCAAGCCAAGGCTATTGTGCAAGCAATCAATGGGGCAAAACACACCAAATGATTATGATGATGGATGGCTCAAATTCTCACAAAGGTAAACTCATCACTTTCAAATTGAGCTTTCAAAACTATCATGACATGTAGAGGAGAATCAAAGATTTCAAGTCACAAAATGTCAAAAACTTTTATTTTCAAAACAATTACCCATTTCTGGAACATATCCTATAATTCAAAGAAAAACATGCAAATTCGTACATGCACACAAAATTGACCCAAAATATTAAACTAGAAATCTGACGAAACTAACAACATTAACAAATTAACACAACTAACAAATTAACAAAACCGACAAAACTAGGAAAACCAAAGAACACTCCCCCCCCCCCCCCCCCAATACTTAAACAACACATTGTCCTCAATGTAGCACAATTAAAAGATTAAAACAATTAAACCATCAAATAGAATTGGACAAGTGTAATAAAAGCAATGAAGGAGATAGGAAAAGAAGAACTCCATAAGTCATGGTGGAGGAAGAGTAGGGTGGAGTAAGGAAGTCTCTTCCACCACTACGTCCACTAAAGAAGGGTTCGTGAGGAATGGCTTAAGTCGATGTCCATTGACCTTGAAGCTCTTGTTTGTGGAGTCCCTTTTGATCTCAACTGGACCATAAGGAAAAACATGAGTAACAACAAAAGGACCAATCCACTTAAACCTCAACTTACAACTCATGAGTCCAAGCCCAGAAATATACAATAGCACTTTTTGCCCAACCATGAAGTCCTTCTTAACTATCATGCTATCATGGAAATTCTTGGTCTTTTCTTTGTAGAAATTGGGCATTCTCGTAGGCTTCTAGGCAGATTTTCATCTAACTCACTCCGGTGGCAACTTTCTTTTCCCCCACCAGGTTGATCCATAGAAGAAGTTGCAAGTCTTCACTGCCCAGTATGCTTTGTGCTCAATTTCCACTGGAAGATGACATGCCTTTCCAAAGACAACCCGATAAGGAGACATTCCTATAGGTTCTTTGTAGGCAGTCCAATGTGCCCAGAGAGCATCATCAAGCCTGGTATCTTTCCTGCTTGGCTGCACAATCTTCTCTAAAATTCTCTTGATCTCCCTGTTAGAAATTTATGCCTGTCCATTGGTCTGGGGGTGGTATGGTGTGGATACCCTGTGTACCACCCCGTACTTTTTAAGCAGGGCATGTATTGTTCTGTTGCAAAAATGGGTTCCTTGATCACTAACAATTGCTTTAGGTACTCCAAACCTATAAAATAGATTAGACCTGACAAAATCTGCAACAACTTTAGCATCATTAGTTATAATGGGCTTGGCTTCCACCCATTTTGAAACATAGTCAACTGCAAGGAGAATGTAAACATAACCAAAAGAGACAAGAAAAGGGCCCATGAAATCTATACCCCAGACATCAAACACCTCACAGAATAGCATAGGTTGCTGAGGCATTTGTTGTCGCCATGTAAGTGTATTTCCTGCTCTTTGACATTGCTCACAAGTGCTGTAGATCTTCCACGCATCTTTAAAGATGGTGGGCCAATAAAAACCACAGTCAAGCACTTTGCGAGCTGTCCTTTGAACACCCAGATGACCTCCCGGTGCAGAAGAATGACAGAACTGCAGGACTGAGTTAGTCTCATGATCTGGAATGCACCGTCTAATGACCTGATCACTGCACAATTTCCACAAGTAGGGGTCATCCCAAATAAAATGCTTAGCATCACTTTTAATTTTATCTTTTTGGGCCTTAGATGCTAAGGGAGGAAAAACAGAAGCAACTAAATAATTGACAATGTTAGGAAACCAGGGAGTAGAAAGAGAGTCTGAAATACTATACAATATATACAAATGATCATCCGGGAAATCATCCTGAATGGGTGTATTCGCATCCGTTACACGTTCGATCCGACTCAAATGATCAGCAACTAAATTTTGTGCTCCGCTCCTATCACGGATCTCCAAGTCAAACTCTTGGAGCCAGAGCATCCATCGGATCAACCTAGGCTTAGAATCAGCCTTCTTCAACAAGTACTTTAAAGCTGCATGGTCAGTATAAACAATAATGCGGGTACCAAGCAAATAAGATCGAAATTTTTCAAGAGCAAAAACAATGGCTAGAAGCTCTTTCTCAGTAGTAGTATAATTCTCTTGGGCAGCATCTAAAGTCCTAGAAGCATAGTATATCACCCTAGGCAATTTATCAATTTTCTGAGCAAGGACAGCCCCCAATGCATAATTTGATGCATCACACATAAGCTCAAAAGGGGCTGTCCAATCGGGTGCCTGGATGATGGGGGTGGTAGTCAGCGCTCTTTTGAGGCAATCAAAAGCCTCTTTGCATCTGTCATTAAAGTCAAACTCCACCTCCTTTTGCAACAAGTTGGACAGTGGAAGGGCTACTATGCTAAAATCCCTTATAAAGCGCCTGTAGAATCCTGCATGACCAAGAAAAAATCGCACCTCTCGCACACAAAAGGGGTAAGGCAATTGTGAAATAACAGAAATTTTTGCAGGATCTACTTCAATACCCTTATTGGAAATAATGTGGCCTAAAACTATACCTTGCTCAACCATAAAATGACATTTTTCAAAATTTAGAACAAGGTTAGTTTCAATACATCTATTCAAAACTTTTTCCAAACTATCCAAACAACCATCAAAAGAGGATCCATACACAGTGAAATCATCCATAAACACCTCTATGCAATTTTCTAAGAAATCACTGAAAATACTAATCATGCACCGCTGGAAGGTACCGAGGGCATTGCACAGGCCGAAAGGCATCCTCCTATAGGCAAAAGTGCCGAAGGGGCAGGTGAATGTGGTCTTTTCCTGATCCTCAAGAGCAATAGTAATTTGCATATAACCAGAAAAACCATCAAGGAAACAGTAGTGAGATTTACCTGCCAGGTGCTCAAGCATCTGGTCAATGAATGGCAGGGGAAAATGGTCCTTTTTGGTAACTTGGTTCAGCCTCCTATAGTCAATGCAGACTCTCCAACTGTTATGCACCCGAGTAGGAATCAGATCCTCCTTCTCATTTTTTATCACTGTGAGGCCGGTCTTCTTTGGGACTACCTGGACAGGACTCACCCATTGGCTGTCGGAGATAGGATAAATGATTCCAACTTGCAAAAGCTTGGTTATCTCCTTCTTCACTACATCAAGAATCACCGAGTTGAGTCTTCTCTATGGCTGTCTTACTGGTTTAGCTCCATCCTCTAAATTTATTCGATGCATATATGTTGATGGGCTAATACCAGGAATGTCCGCCAGGGTCCAGCCTATAGCCTTCTTATGCTTCTTGAGAATAGACAACAACTTCTCCTCTTGCTCATCAGCAAGGGAGGCAGATATAATCACTGGAAAACTTTTGTTATCATCCAAGTAAGCGTATTTTAAATTTGATGGCAGAGGCTTCAATTCTGGTGTGGTCGGCTGGATTGTGGTAGAAGGAGATGGTTTCTCAGCCTGTACCTCATAAAGAAAGTCAGAGGTATGTGTACTTCCTGAAACATGGTTAGTCCTATCCGACTCTATAAAATCAATCTCAAGAGGTAAAACACTACCACCAGACATGCAATCAATATCACTTTCAGATTCACTCTCAGCATCAAATTCAGACATATGATCAAGTACAATTTCAAATTCAAATGTGACTCTTCACATTTGAATTTGAATTTCATTGTTCAAAGGCACTGGTAATCGATTACCAAAACATTGTAATCGAGTACAACTTTTTGAAATTAATTGGAACGTTGTAAATTCAATTTGAAAACTTTTTCAAAACAATTTTGCTACTGGTAATTTATTACAGCAATCTGGTAATCGATTACTAGAGAGTAAAAACTCTTTGGTAAACATGTTTTGTGAAAAATTCATCTGCTATTTAGTTTTTGAAAAATCCTTTTCATACTTATCTTGATTAAGTCTTCTCTTGATTCTTGAGTCTTGAATCTTGAAGCTTGATCCTTTAATCTTGATTCTTGAATTCATCCTTCTTCTTGAATCTTGAAGTGTTCTTCAACTTTTCCTCTTGAGTCTTGAATTGTTCTTGATTCCTTCTTGAACATCTTGAACTCATCCTTTGATTGACCATTGAGCTTTTTGTCATCACCTTTGTAATCATATTTTGTTATCATTTTTGTTATCATCAAAACATCTTTGAATCATTCTTGATTCACCATGAAGCTTTGCTTCTACATTACATTATGTATGCCTTACGTACTTTGGCTTTTTGTTGATGCCAAAGGGGGAGAGAAAATAGGTATTAAATCAAGAAATAACATAATTAAATAACTTAATTTCAAGTGAAGCTTAAACTCAAAAACAAGGGGGGAGAATATGGAGAATTAAGTGAGTGATCGACTAGGAAAAAGAATGTGTATGTGTTTCTTGATTTTAGGGTTGTCATCATCAAAAGGGGGGGATATTGTAGAAGCAAGCTTCATGATGATGAATCAAGTTGATTCAAGTAGTTTTGATGATGACAAAAAGCTCAGGATAATGATTTGAAGATTGAGTCAACAAGTTCAAGATCAAGATTAAATCAAGAAGATTCAAGATTCAAGATTAAAGAGAAGTTTGATTTCTAGATTCAAGAGAAGATGAATTCAATATTCAAGAGAAGAAATCAAGAAGACTTCAGCAGGGAAGTATTGAAAAGATTTTTCAAAAAACAAACATAGCACAGTTTTGTTTTTCAAAAGAGTTTTTCTCAAAATTTTCTAAGTTACCAGAGTTTTTACTCTCTGGTAATCGATTACCATTTTCCTGTAATCGATTACCAATGGCAAAGTTTGATTTCAAAAGCTTTTAACTGAATTTGCAATGTTCCAATTGATATTTAAATGATGTAATCGATTACAATATATTGGTAATCGATTACCAGTGTATCTGAACGTTGAAATTCAAATTCAATTGTGAAGAGTCACATCTTTTCATAAAATGCTTTGTGCAATCGATTACATGGTTTTGGTAATCGATTACTAGTGACAAGTTTTGAATAAAAAGTCAAGAGATGTAACTCTTCCAATGGTTTTCAGGTTTTTCTCAAGGTTATAACTCTTCCAATGGTTTTCTTGACCAGACATGAAGAGTCTATAAAAGCAAGACCTTGACTTGCATTTTAAAACAACTTTTGAACATCTCTTTGAATTTCTTCTTCTTCTTCTTCCTTTGCCAAAAGCTTTCTAAGTTTTCTGGTTTCCAAACCTTGTTCTTTCACAGCAAACAAAAGTGTGCTATATCTTTTCATTCTCTTCTCCCTTTGCCAAAAAGAATTTGACAAGGACTAACCGCCTGAATTCTTTTTGTGTCACTCTTCTCTCTTCTCCCTTTGCCAAAAAGAATTCGACAAGGACTAACCGCCTGAATTCTTTTTGTGTCTCTCTTCTCCCTTTTCCAAAAGAACGAAGGACTAACTGCCTGAATTCTTTTGTGTCTCTCTTCTCCCTTTGCCAAAAAGAATTCGACAAGGACTAACCGCCTGAACTCTTTTTGTGTCTCTCTTCTCCCTTTTCCAAAAGAACGAAGAACTAACTGCCTGAATTCTTTTGTGTCTCCCTTCTCCCTTTTCCAAAAGAACAAAGGACTAACCTCTTGAATTCTTTTGTGTCTCCCTTCTCCCTTTTCAAAGAATTCAAAAAGACACAGTTTGAGAATTCTTTTGACTCTTCCCTTTCCCTTAAACAAAAGATTTCAAAGGACTAACCGCCTGAGATATCTTTTGTTTCCCCTTCACAAAGTTTCAAAGGACTAACCGCCTGAGAACTTTGTCTTAACACATTGGAGGGTACATCCTTTGTGGTACAAGTAGAGGGTACATCTACTTGGGTTGTTGTAACTGAGAACAAGAGAGGGTACATCTCTTGTGGATCAGTTCAAGTCGAGGGTACATCAACTTGGTTGTTCAAAGAGAACAAGGGAGGGTACATCCCTTGTGGATCTTTGCTTGTAAAGGTTTTTACAAGGTTGAAAGAAATCTCAAGGACCGCAGGTTGCTTGGGGACTGGATGTAGGCACGGGTTGTTGCCAAACCAGTATAAAATTCTTGTGTTTATCTTCTTCTTCCCTACACTTTTTAATTTTCGTTGTGCACTTTAATTATCGCTTTTACTTTTGGTTAAGTTTCAATTCTTGTTCTTTACTTTCTTAACATTATAGTAAAAGCCTAATTGAATCTAGTAACATTAAGAAGGATAAGTTTTAATTAGTAAAGGTTCATTAATAATTAATTCAATCCCCCCTTCTTAATTATTTCGAGGCCACTTGATCCAACAAGCCCAATTGCTACTTTTTTCACTTCAAAACTTAGTCTCTTTTTCACTTGAAAATGCACAGATTTCATCATTAAATCCAATGGAAATGTTCTGGAGACAGCTTTAACCATAAAACAAGATTTATTTACAAGATTACTCCAAAATAACCATAAATTGGGGAATTATACAAGTTTTGGAAAATGATTTCTATACAAAAGTTAGTTGTATAAGGCGACTAACAGGCGGCAATGTCTTCATTTACATGCGAAGACAGACAATGTCTTCAGTCATTGCATGCCTTCAAAAGGCGACAATGTCCTCATCTATATTTCAAAGACGACAATGTCTTCAGTCATTGCATGCCTTCAAAAGGCGACAATGTCCTCATCTACATTTCAAAGATGACAATTTCTTTAGTCATTGCATTCCTTCAAAAGGCGACAATGGCCTTCATTTGCATTTCAAAGATGAAAATGTCTTCAGTCATTGCATGCCTTCAAAAGGCGACAATGACCATCATTTGCATGCCTTCAAAGGAAACAATGACCATCATTTGCATTTCGAAGACGAGAATGTCTTCATCTCAAAAACTTCAATATCTTTTGTCCCTGTGCTTCATAGGACTCGATGTCCTCTGTTTCTATGCTTTTTAAATATATATATATATATATATATATATATATATATATATATATATATATATATATATATAGAAAATAAAAATGAATAAAAGAATAAAACGAGAAAAAGAAGAAGAAGAAATGTCTTCATGCTTTCACGGGTTTTACTGCTTGGACTTCCGCTAGTGGCCGGTTGGATGGTGAGATCCCTCGAACAAAATTAGTGTCTTTATCTTTACTTCCCTTTTATTTCCAATAAAAGATAAGTAAAGAGGCACAACTATCATACCCTAATTTCATCCAGTGATGATCATTTGCAAGCATTTAGATTCTTGCCAGCCGAATTGAGTTGCTTAACACCAATTGTCACACAATCCACAAGGTTTCTTGACATTTCAGAAGGAAATGGGCAAGAAACTCAAAGTAGGGGCAAAATGGTTCATTTTAGGACATTCTTCAGCCCCTGGGCCCACCTGGGCCTATTAGAAGACTTAGAAGAGAAGAAACCAGCTCGCCTGGGCGAGTAAGTTGCTTCTGGAGTAAGTCACCAGCTTGCCTGGGCGAGTTGGGCGGGAAGCTCCTCCCCCTATTTTGCTATAAATAGGCATGGGAGGCTGAGGGGAAGGGGTTCAGCACCCTTAGTGAGCAAATTCCACTGAAATTGGTGAGAAGAAGGAGAAAAAAGAAGAAAAATCAAGGCCGAGGCGCTTCCGTAACGCTTCTGTGACGTTTCCGTGATCAATTATGCGAACGTTCCCTTCCGTTCTTCATTTGTCTTCATTCTTCATTCAGTTAGTGTTTGCTTTTAAGGATTTGAATTTGATTTATGGACCCTTAGGGGTCCCCTATATTGTTTTGTGCATCTTCATCTCCTTCTTCGATCATCGGTGATCTTTTTCTTTGTTTAAAGCGAGTTTCGACCGATTGCTCATACCGTAATCTCGTTTAATCACCGTTAAAATAAAATTGAACCGATTGTTTGTGTTGTAATCTCACTTAATCACCGCTTAAATAAGTTTCGACCGATCGTTTGTGTCGTAAACTCTTTTCATCAATGTAAAATAAGTATTAACTGGTCATTAGCACCGCAAGTTATCTCTAAAAAAGGATTGAAGATTAATGAGCCAAAACCAAATAAAACCAACTCATAAACTTCTTCATATCATCAAAAAATCAAGAGATCATTCAAAGGTCCAATGTCTTAACAATTCTCGCCTTTCAAACTTTAGAAGATCATTTCAAGGTCCAATGCCTTAATTATTCTTTCCTTTCAAAAAATCAAGAGATCGTTTCAAAGTCCAATGCCTTAAACGAGTTTTGTTCGATTAAAATCAATCTTTCAAAAAAGATAAAAAAAACAATTTAACCAACATTCAGTTCTTAAAGAACTACGTAGGTCTTATCTTCTCATCGCAATTGAGTAATACGTAGGAGCAAGGGAAACACCCTTGTCGACCCCAAAAAAGTAAAAAACATAAAAGCCAAAAAAGGTAAAAAAAAATATAAAAAGGGAAAATAAATAATATTGAGGTCATGATTTGCGCACTTGATTAGAGGTTGTCGTCTCTTGTGACGGGTGCGTAGGGTGCTAATACCTTCCCCGTGTGTAAATGACTCCCGAACCCTCATTTTCAAAATACGCAGATCCGCGACCTTTCCATTTTGTTCTTTCTGATGTTTTCCTCGAATAAACGTTGGTGGCGACTCCGCGCGTTTTCCATCAACGGAAAAGCCACCATTGGGTCTCGGGTCGTGTCCCCCGCCGGAGGGCAGGTTGCGACAATTGGAAGCCATGGATAAGAGCTTGAAGGTGGGAGAAGATGACGGGAGGGAGAAGGGCTTGAAGAGCATGAAATTATGTGCCTCAAAAGAGGTTTGAACATTGATCATTTGAAAAATAGATACAAAGTGTATACCTCATTTTAGGGATAGAAT